>NC_056741.1:13938768-14178768 GCF_019279795.1 Protopterus annectens | reverse complement strand
GAGGGTGTTAACTTGTGACATCTCCAGGTTAACTCTCTCTGACGTCTCTAGGTGTCAAATTTTGCTTACTCGTATTTGTATCAATGATTCCAAAGCCATGCTATGTACAAGGTTTTAAAAGATTTTATCTTGAAGCTTACGCAATAGCAAACTCAATTGCATTAATATTTGACCTCTGTTTAGTGCAGGTGAATAGATATTAGCTGTTTTATGATATTAATTAATATAGATGTAATTTTCACATTTTTCTAAATGTCTTAACGAAGTGACACAGACAGCACTCCTTAGCCTCATATGAAAGCTCTGAGACAAATTAATAAAATGCTGCTAACAGTATGTGTGTAACATGAGTGGTTGCTGAGCTATTCTAAGTTGTTTAGAAAATATTATAAATGTAATAGTTGTGTTTACTGTGATTATAAAATTTGGTTTAAGACCTAGAACCTAAAGGCTGCTACCACTATAAAAATAGATCTGAAGTTGTTAATCTTCTTTCTATTAATCAGAATGAAAGAAGATCAACAACCCAGATGGAACTTTATGGTAAGATGTAACTTATTTTTTGTGCTTAAGAGTTTGCCATTTATACTAATTTCATAATCTGTATGGTTCCAGAGGTATGAACATTTTTGTTTGAAATGTGAGGACATAATTTGTTTCTGTGAAAAGGCTTAGGCTCCGCCCATTGGAAGTTACAGTCCAAACTTCCTGAGCTCCATTGGAGTGAATGAGTTAAGCTCTGCTTTTACTGCAAATGATGGGAGGCACTGCATTGTTTACTGCCCAACAGAGCGTCTGTTTTGTGCCCTGCATACAGAATGGTGTTTAAGACCCTTTACTTTGCCTGCACAGATGGTGGTGTGTTGGGAGAGCCTGGTCTCAACCCTGCACTATCTGGAGCTGTAAAAATCTGAAAAAAAGTGTGGTGTTTTTTGATTTTTTTTTTTTGGAGTGTCTTCATTAAAAAGGTATAAGATTGCAAAAAAAAAGGTATACTAGTAAACAGATGCTGAAAATAAGGAGGCTGGGGAGTGACTACTTCCTTAAATTCTGTTTTTAGCAGTTCAGCTGGAATACTGATGTTCATCGTGCATACAACTGCAGTCATAACAGATGGGTTGTCCTGCCGTCAGGCGGGTCCTCGGTCGGCCGAATTCCAAAGTCTAGGTCCGGCATCGGTTGTCGTCGCTTCTTCCCTGACGTCAGTGCGCCAGGGGTATAAAAGAACCAGCCGACGCCATTTTCTCCAGTCTTTCTTGCCGCGCGGTGCCCGAAGCAGAAGCAGTTCGCAAGTGCCGGTCGGCCAGCTCCTGAAATTACAAAAAATTTTGCAACCGAAGTCTTCTTGAAAGCTAAGTACCCTGTTGGGGAAACTTTTCTTGCCTCCGACCGATGTCAGACAAAGTTAATAATTGTATTTCTTGTGGGAAGCAAATACCGCATAAGGATTTTCATTCCCTCTGCATTCCTTGCTTAGGCCCAGACCATGACGTCTCGGTCTGTCGTTTTTGTGCTACATTCAACAAACGCACCATTAAGCGTCGGGCGGAGTTCGCCCAGCACTATTTTGGCAAAAAATGTAACTATATTATGTCGTCTGATACTCAGACTCCAGTTTTGTCTAAAAAACGCAAAGATATGGACCGACACACGAGGTCCACGGCCTCTACCGACACCATGCCAAAGCCGACTATAGGTGGTCCGGTTCTCAGCGAGGCGCCTACGCAGCCCCTGCCTACCGACGGCACTTCTTTGGTGGTGTTTTCTGTGCCCGAGGTCGCAGGCTCCTCGGTCCACACCCCGACTACAGATGCCGAAGCCACTCTTGGTGGTGAATCTCAAAATGTAGACAGGTCTGCCTCCTCTCAAGGTGTCTTCAGGCCTTCCTCGTCTTTTTCTATCAAGGCTTTCACTAAGTCTAAAGCAGCCATGCATTCTAAGAGACAAGCTCCACAGGACCCTTCTCCAGACCCATGCCTAAAAACAGATGCTTAAAATGGCTGAGGATTTGATTACTCTTATCAGGGGTTCTCAGACCCCCCCCCCCCCCGGACAAAAGGCCCAGAGTGGAGGAAGAATCCCCCTCCTCTGACCAGGCCTCCATTATTTCAGAGCACTCTGATGAACAGGAACATTCTTACTCCCCTTTTGAAGATTCTGATGCTGAGGAGTCCATTCCCTCTGTCTTCCCCCCCAGAGGATTACTCATTTGGGGAAACATTGCATACCTTAAGGGAACACTTCCACTGGGAAGGCCAAGAGTTCTCAGATTCCAAGAAAAGGCTTGGATTTTCTCTTGCTACCTCAGCACAGGCCTCTGGCTATACCTCCTGTCTTAGACATACTAGATGATGTGTACTCGGAGGCCTGCCTTAACCCGGATTCTTTACCTCCAGCCCCAGTCAAGCCTGACAGGTACTACCGGGTTCCTGACTCACACCAATTTTTATACAAAAGCCATGCGGCTGACCCAGCTGACCCAGAAACTATCTCACAGGACCCCAAGGGAATTAAGGCCTCCACTGCTAAAAACCCATTGCCTTCCGAGAGAGATTCCAGATCCTTAGAAAGGTGGGGAAAAAAGGTATACACCTCGGCCACCTTAACCATGAGGGCATTAAACTGCCAGTTCCATATGCTAAAGTACCAACAGTTTCTGTTATCACAGTTGAGAAGTAAAATGTCACAACCTGAACAACCAGACTTGAAGGAGTTGCAGAATTTGATGCATAGTGCAGAACAAGTGGGTAAACATACCTTGCAATGTGGTTTTGATGCCCTAGAGGCCTCATGTAGAGCTGCTGTTACAGGATCAGTCATACGTAGACATGCCTGGCTCAAGGAGCAAACCTTACCAGATCATGTCAAAGCTAAGTTACTAGATGCCCCTCTACAAAAGGATGTATTATTTGGTGTTAAAGCTGAGGAGGTATTAAAGAAAATGGAGGAAGAGGCTAAATTAATGCAAACAGTGAAAGATTTTCTAAAGGTGCAACCTCCACGTTCCAGTAGAAATTGGCCTTCCAAAAATTGGTCCTTTCCAGCCACGGACAGACCCCAAAGAGGTAGATACAGGCGCCCGAGGGGCAGAGGGCATTCTCAAGGATTGTTTAGAGGCAGACAATGGCAAGCTCCTACACAAAGGTGGTGAGTATAGTTCGCAGCCATTCAGAAAGCAAGCCCAATGACTTTCCCCTTTGCATGCCAAGCAAGGCTCAAATGGCAGCACCCTTAGGCGGAAAACTGGCATTATTTTCAAAAATTGGCATATTGTCACAAAAGACAAATGGATCCTGGACATTATAAACAGAGGCTACAGATTCCATTTTCACACCCTTCCAAAAATGAGAGGCATGCCAAACCTGCCACACAATCAAAGGGCAGAGGCACAAAGACAAATTTCAGATCTCATGGACATGAAAGCTATTCAAGAGGTACCTATTCACGAACAATCAATGTTTTTATTCCAGACTATTCCTGGTACCAAGGAAGGGAAAAGATTGGAGACCTATTTTGGACCTATCCATCCTAAACACATTTCTACTCGTACCAAAATTCAAGATGCTCACATTACAGCAGCTTCTTCCCATGCTGGGCAAGGAGTCTTGGCTGGTAACACTGGACCTCAAGGAGGCATACCTGCATGTCCCAATCAGACAAAATTGCAGAAGATACCTCAGATTTCTTGCAGGTTCAACCCATTATCAATTCTCTGCATTGCCCTTTGGCTTATCTACTGCGCCCAGAGTATTCACGAAATGCCTGGCATCAGTAATTGCCTACTGCAGACTTCAAGGGATACAAATATACCCATATTTGGACGACTGCCTGATCCAAGCGGACAGCAAGCACATACTTCTGAAACACCTGGCTTTTGTAATAATGTTGTTGAATTCTCTGGGATACACAGTCAACAAAAAGAAATCGAGGCTAATACCCTCTCAGAAAATAATTTTCCTGGGTGCCAACTTGGACACAAACACCCAGATGGGCCTACCTCACGCCAGAGAAGCAGGGGCAACTAACTCAATACTTCAGAACACTAGCAAATTTCACCAGGCTGACTGCAAGGAAAATCCTGCAGGCTCTGGGATTCATGGCATCTTGCATCCTACTAATCCCATGTGCAAAGCTGCATATGAGGAAACTTCAATGGTACCTGAAAAACCTATGGTCTCAACACAGCCACAGTTTGGAAACAATAATACCACTAATTCCATGTCTTCAAAAGGAATTTCTGTGGTGGGCTCAAGCATGCCAAACAAACACAGGTCTCCCATTCTGCAAGCCTCAAGCAAATCAAGTCATCACAACAGACGCCTCTGAATACGCCTGGGGGCACACATGACAGATCGGTGCATTCAGGGCAAATGGTCCCAAAACGTAAAGCACCTTCACATCAATCAAAAGGAAATGCTAGCAGTAATAAATGCTTTTATAGCCTTCAAAGACCTTCTGTCTCCAGGTCAACTATTGATAAGGACAGACACCACCACAGTAATGTGGTACATAAACAAACAGGGAGGAACTCATTCATACCCCTATGCAGGCTGGCCATGTCACTTTGGAACATGGCTCTGGAATTGCAAATTGAACTTCAAGCACAGTACTTGCCAGGCAAGGAAAACACGCTGGCAGACAACCTAAGCAGAAATATGACAGATCCACACGAATGGAAGTTGCATCCTCAAGTTTTTACAGAGATAATTCAAGCATGGGGAAGGCCAGACATAGATCTCTTTGCCTCCCACAAAAATCACCAATTGACAAATTTCTGCTCAAGGACTTTTCATCCACAGGCCTGGAGAGTGGACGCCCTCTCTTTCAGTTGGACAACAATGACAGTTTATGCCTTTCCACCTCTTCTTCTGCTGCCCAAAGTTCTATTAAAAACCAGAGCAGACAGACCAAAGATGATTCTCATTGCTCCAGACTGGCCAAGACAGCAGTGGTACCCACTCCTGAGGAGCCTGACGCATTCCCCTCCATGGACTCTACCTCTAATGCCTCTTCTTCTGACTCAGCACAGCTTCAAAACTATTCACAGTCAGCTGAAAACACTCAATCTGGCCGCATGGAAGATTCCTTAACATCACAACAGACCCTACTCTCCAAGGAGGTGCAGGATGTCATTTTGGAGGCCAGAAGGCCGTCTACTAGAAAAGCTTACTCCGCAAAATGGAAACGGTTTTGTGCCTGGAATGAGAAAAAGGGCCAGAATCCTGGAAAACTGAATTTACCTCAAATATTACAGTATCTAGCTGAGCTGCTAAGCAGTGGACTTTCATTCTCCTCCATCAAAATCCATGCCTCAGCCATTTCTGCAGAATACAACACTGATCCACCTTTATTCTCTCAACCCCTCTTCAGACATTTCCTCAGAGGGGCTAAGAATATAAAACCCCCAAGGAAACAACCAATACCTGCTTGGGATCTCAATTTCATTCTAGAAAAGCTGACCTTGCCTCCTTTTGAGCCAGCTGCCTCAACAGATTTGCAATATTTGTCCTGGAAAACAGCTTTCCTTCTGGCTATCACCTCAGCTCGTAAGGTATGGGAATTATAAGCCCTCATGGCTGTGCAGCCTTTTATCATCTTCCATTAGGACAGAGTTTCCTTACGAACCCAACCCATCCTTTATGCCAAAGGTGGTATCCAGGGTAGCTTTGAATCAGGCTGTTCACTTACCTACCTTTTACCCTAATCCTCAAAACAAAGGGGAGAGGCTACTACATTCCTGGGACATCCACAGACAGCTGCATTATTATTTGGACAGAACAAAGCCTTTCAGAAAATCAGAACAGCTTTGTGTCCTATGCTATAGGAGCTCAAGGGAAGCCAATTTCCAAACAGACAATCTCAAAATGGATAGCCCACTGCATATGCTTTTGATACTCTTTTCATGGTAAATCTGTACCTGCAGGCATCAGATCTCACTCCACAAGGGCCACAGCTACCTCTGCAGCTTTCCACAGAGGAGTTCCTACCAAAGATATTTTGGAAGCAGCCACTTGGAGTTCTGTGCATACCTTCTCCAAGCACTACCACCTACCATTATACTCCAAAACTAGAACAGGCTTTGCCACTGCAGTCTTGCAGGGCATTCTGGCTCCTCCTAGTTCCACCTAGTGCCTACCACCCCTTTCTTAGCTTTGGGATTCAACCCATCTGTTATGACTGCTGCTGTATGCATGATGAACATAGTACAGTTTTGTACCTGGAACAAGTGAAACAGAAAACCTTTCCGGTCCAAACGACAAGGACTGGTGCTTGAAGTTAAAAGCTTGAACAACTGAGCAGTTAAATATCAGCCAGCAATGCAGCAAAAGTTTAGTAATCCAAGTGATACGTTAAATGACAGCCCAATGCAGTTCTAAATTCCAGTAAAACGATTTATTGTCGACACAAAAACAGAAAATAACACGAGCGCTTTCGCCTGGTACCTACCAGGCTTTTTCAAGTGAGACAAAAACTTGAATCAATGTGCAGCATTTATATAGCTGAGTAATACAGCTAATTAAGTAATTAACATCACTGTGTGCAATCTTTAATTTTCACCTTTACTTTAAAATTGCCTAATAGGCTTGCCTACTATTTTCTTGACAAATACCTTTTAGTGCATTTCAGTAGTGTTTACAGACTGCAATAAAAGCACATGTAGGAAACAGGCATTGCCCTCTAAAATAGTTAAAAAATATATACACTTAATTTACAAACATTAATAAAATAAAACTTTTAAAAACCATGCTTGCAATCCCAAAAGCAGTTTTTATGTAATATAAAAATCTAAAAATCCAGCAACCAATTGGTGTATTAATAAATATATAAAAACCACTTAGAAAACAACTCAAATAGGTGTAAGCCACCTAAAAATGGTGCTGATGCATTATATATTCAAATTAAATATTCTTGGCATTTGCATCACCATAAAAATACAACCTCAAAGTGTATAATATGTTTGTTGAATGGTTAAAAACCAAAATACATTTAGAGTTTATTCCTTCTCTGTTTAAGAATAGGTGCTAAACTAATATTGTCGTTAAGTCCTGGATATTTAGCTGCATTTAACTTTAGCTGCCAAATCAATTCTCTTGTTTCAAGGAGAGTTTCCCAATCTCCACCCCGCTGATCCTGCTGTATTTTCTTAATAACTAGAAATTTTAATGCCATGTTTGGACATAACAATTGATGTTTGCAAAAAGCATTGGTTTGTTTACTTTTACTAATATCGTACAAATGCTCGTATATTCTACGTTTTAAAGGCCTGTCAGTTTTGCCAACATAGAAAGCTGGACATGCTTGGCAAAACCCTATGTATACCACCCCTGCAGAATTACAGGAATATTTACTACTTGCCTTCAAGGTAATGTTCCTAGATGGGATAGTTATTTTGTCCGTTTGTAAAATATAAGGACATTGATTGCATCGGCCACATCTAAATGTGCCGAATGTGTCATTAACTTTGCCACCTATTTTAACATGTGATTTTTGTTCAAACACCCCTTTTAGATTAATGTCCCTTTTCCTAATAAACCCTATATTAGTAGGTAGTTTACTTGCCATTTCCTCCTGCATGGTTACTATGGGCCAAAAACTTTTTATTGTGTTCTCAATAAATGTAGCGTCTTGTGTGTAGGTGTAAATGAAATTCTTTTGAAGTGGTTTCTCAATTACTGCTCTGTTACTTGTAGCAAATGTATTAGAGCCCAGTAAAGGGAAATAAAATTCATCTTTTAATAATAACTTCTGCTAAAATTGTTTGAAATATGTCCAAGGGATATCCTCTTTCTTCAAATAAATTTCTGAGGAAATCAGCTTCTTCAAGGAACAGCTGTGTGTTACTACACATTCTCGCTGCTCTAATGAGCTGTCCCTTTATAATACCTTTTTTAATGTAGTAGGGATGTCCGCTTTCAAAATGCAAAAAGGTGTTAGAATATGTCGCCTTCCTGTAGGTTCTTGAAAGAAAACCTGTTCCACTAGGGTCTTTTTCTATTGAAACATCCAAATAATGCAAAATATTGTCGCTAATTTCATATGTAAACCTCAAAAAGTTAGTTGAACAACTAATGTGCTCAATAAACATCAGAAACTGCTCTCTAGTACCTTCCCAAAGAATGCATATATCATCAAGAAATCTCTTATAAAATCTGATGTATTGCTTCCAATTTGAGGAATGAATATGCAATGTTTCCCATTTGTGGAGCACGATATTTGCATAAGCCGTGGCGCAGGGTGCGCCCATAGCCACTCCACTTCTTTGTCTATAAAATTCCCCATTGTTAAAGATGAAATTATTGTGCAAAACTATGTCCATAAACTCAATAATTAAGTTAGTCATTTTACCTCCGAGACCTGCTTCCACAGCTATCATTTCTCCAAACCAATCCAACCCTTGTACGTGGGGTATGCTGGGAAACAACTCAACAATGTCTATGGTGGCTAATAGTAAATTGGTGTTGTTAATCTCAACCGGAAATGTAGATAGAAATTGTAGTATTGTACCTACCATAAATGTAGATGTTCGAGTGCTAATACAGCTGCAGTCCAGGTTTCCCTCCCTCCTTCCCCTCTTGGGACAGGCCTATTGGCTAACACCTCCTCATACAACCTGATTGGGGTATTCTTTTATGGTATATTTGCTTGCAACTACTGTATTTTGATTATATTGCATTGCTTTATTACACATATTTATGTATTGCCTTCCTTCTGGGGGCACCTGACATCTGGGGCAAGAAAAACTGAAGAAAATGGTGTCGGCTGGTTCTTTTATACCCCTGGTGCACTGATGTCAGGGAAGAAGCGACGACAACCAACACCGGACCTAGACTTTGGAATTCGGCCGACCGAGGACCCGCCTGACGGCAGGACAACCCATCTGTTATGACTGCAGCTGTATTAGCACTCGAACATCTACATTTATGGTAGGTACAAAACTGTACTTTTTCTCTTACTCCCATCCTCAGTTAAGTAGGCAAATAAAACTGTTTTATTGAGGGTGATCCTAGAAGACATCATTCAAAGGAAAACGTCTGATGTCCTTAGAATTTCAAAGATGATGGAGTTCTTGATGGGGAGATTTTAATATGCTAGATGTAAACTGAAACAGCCTGACTGCAGCAGTCTGAGAATTTTAAACAATTCTTCACCCCCCCCCCAAAAAAAAAACTATCTTGAACCTGATGGTCTCAATTTGGGGACTAATATGTATCCATGTTTTCATTGGCTGGAGTTGAAACCAATCATTACCTAACCGTTCATTTAGTTACCAGAAGAATAAATTGTCTCAGACCTGAAAGTAGTAGCTACTTTGCAAGATGTTTCATCCTTTAGTCCTGTGTTTGATTCTCTTAGTCTCCAGCTATAAACTGTATGTCTCTTAGAAAGTCATAAAATAGTTTTCATCATCGCCATCAGACCCTTTTTTTTTTTTTTTTTTAACATTTCAGCATGGAGGCTGGGGTATTGCGTCAACTGTCACCAGCCTGTCTGTAGACGTTCCACCATCAATGTAAGGTTCAAACCAGTTGAACTGTTAATGTTTCAGGAGGGTAGATTTTGAGCAAATGAGAGGAGAGTATGAGAAAAAACCCTTATAAGTATATAGGAACTGTGGAAGAACAGTTCTCGAAGAAAAAAAACAGTAGTTGTGTAACAAGTGACCTTGAGTAAGTATAAGGAAACTAAGAAGTGTACCTGGTAAAACCAAAGGAAATCTGAGCAGCCAGAAAAGCCAAGATCCCTGCATTTTGCAAGTTGTGCATTTCCTTTGAAAAGATATATTTGTACACCTACAGATGGGTTTATATAACAGGATAAGGGGGAAGGAGGAAGGTGTTGAGTACAAAAGACAAAGCTGACTTTTCTTTGCAATTTATGTGGAAGGAAAATAACTTTACAGAGGAAAGTGACTTTCAGAGATTTAGAACGTGTTCGCAAGCAGTCAGTCATGATGCAAGTTACCCTAGAATTTATTGGGAAGTGACAAATGACCTGGTAATTACACTAACTTACTTTGTAACAAAATCCCATGACTGAATCGTACATAAACTCTGACATCTCAGTGTTAATACGGCTATGACAGCTTTGGTCCGCAAATGGCCATACACGATGCGTAGGAATAGAACTCCTATCCTCACTATCTCATTGCCAATGGAGACCCTTAAGTCTTTTCTCCTGGTGACCTGAGGGCGCTTCTTTTTAATTCATATTATTTATCTTTTTAATTCAGATTATTTATCTTTTTATGAGACATTAAGTGCTGTGCAGTCAGTTCTAATGTAGCACTTGAATGATATAGCATAAATGACCTTACCTTGAATGACAAAAAAAAATGCAGCATTCTGGCATTTGGCAAGCTTCTCCAGGCCATCTTTCTGTACTGTTGAGTAATGACTAGGTGACAAAATATTAAAATAGTCAGAATCCTTGTTCTCCAGGCCATATTTCTATACTGTTGAGTAATGACTAGGTGACAAAATAGTCAGAATCCTTGTAGATGACCTTTTATTTAACAACCACATAACTGCTGTCATCTCTACTGCTTATGGAGTTGCTTGCCATGGGAATGAGCACTGTGCCAGGGAGGTAACTCACTCTGTGTACAGTACTGATTAGATGCATTGTAGAATACTAGAGTCTGTCAAGTAAAGCAGTCACTCAATACTCCTCGCAGAGAACAGACCGGTGTCAAAGATAGTCTTGTAGCAAAAAACTACACCTCCTTTCTCTCTCTGTTCCCAGTGCCTTTTCTTAGAGGAGGCATATGGCCAAAATACAGAGCATTAAAGAACCTTTTACTTAGAATATCTTCTGGTGAACTGAATAAAAAGGACACCTGACCTCCATAAAAATTAATAACAGTACCATGAAAGTTAACGTTATAGTTCTAAGACTCCTAAGCCTAGGAAGTAATCACCCTCTCTCTCTCTCTCTCTCTCTGTTAAATTCAGCGCATTAAGTCATACCTTAAGGAACTGAATAACTGCATGGGTATCAAGTTTTAGTATCCAGCCAACATCTGGGTTGTCCACTAAACCTGCAAAATCATGTGAGAAGAATAGTGTTACTGATCATTGGAAGAGAGTAGATACGCAGATAGAATTCTTTCAGAAGTGTGGAAACAATGCAGAGCCTTAAAAATGTAGATTTGTCATTTATTCATTCATTGATACCCACTTTGTTTTCTGGGTAATGGGGGGGGGGGGGCTGAGCCTATCCAGGCAAGTAGCAGGTGTAGGGTAGAGCACTGCTTCTGAACAGGTACCTGTCTACCACAGAATGCCCAAGCATGCTCATTTGAGCACTTCATGTGCGCACACACAAGTAATTCTGGGGATTTGCATCTTTGCCAACCACAGCCACTGAAAAATCTGTGAGGCAGCAGCAAGTGCTAAGTGTTGAATTACTGTGCCACCTTAGTATGAGTTTACTTGTAAGCAAAAGTATGCAATCACTGCTGAAGAAATTAATTTTGGAGTGTCTGGAATCTTTGGGAGCAGCATACAGGGAAGCTTGAACTTACAGCAGAGAAGGACATGCAGGACAAGAGATGTGTATATTTTTCATAACAGGGCAATCATATCAAGTAGTTGTGGTGTATGTGACCTGTGCAAGGCAGCTCACATGGTACCATATGGATGTACTGAGAGTTATGAGACAACGTAAACTTGAGTGCAAAGCTGTGGACAGTCAAACTAATGCATTTCTTTGAGAGTTTTAAGTTGAACTATAAATGAGGAGCAATGGTCAAGAGCATGTTGAATTTGTTTACATTGTAGGTGAATTCCACATTGTAAGTAACACATGAACCAAATAGACTGCCTCCAGTTTGTGCTGTAACGTGTGTATGTAATGTGTCGGTGTACACACGCAGAGAAGTGCAACAAAATCCATACTGATGTGCTGCCTTAAACCTCAGGAAGGTAATGAAACAAGTAGCATGCACTCCTTTGGTGCAGAAGGCTATTCCCACACCAGGTAGATCAGTTTCCGATACTGCAGTGCAGCATAAGGGGATGCTGCACTCCTGAGTGCATTGTCCTTTGGATGGGACATTAAACTGAGGCCCCATCTGATTGAGCTGGTGGTAGCTTAGGTGGATGCAAAAGATCCCACTGCACCTATCGAAAAAGGTAGAGGTAGTTCCGCAATATCCTGGCCAAGATTCCCCTAGCAGTATAAATACAACCTGAAGTCTCCCTTGAATAGAGGCTACTGGCGTAGTGGGACTAACCTGGTCAACAAAGAATTAAAAGTAAAATTGATTTTTTTATGCTTAGGCGTAGTCTTTTATGTACACTGTGTTAATCTCTTTAGCTTTCAGTGATATTTATTCTCTCGTTTGATCTGTATGTACGTGCATGTGGCCTAATATACAAGGTGTCTAACTTCAGATCAGAATATTGTAGCTTCTGTCTGTATCACCCTGTGTTTCCCCCCCAACTATCATTAAAGAGCAGATCCTTTCTGTACTCTCCAGAGCTAAAAACACTGTATCCATGGGTCCTGATAATATCCCAGGAGGTCTCCTAAACAGCTTAAACATGACCTGTTAGGCCCACAAGAATCTCTACAGCCTCTAAACAGGCTTCATTCCTAGAAAATGGGAGGACTGCAACTGTCGGTCATCCTCTACACAAAGGCAGACCATCAACAGACCCAGGGAACTAGAGTCCTGTAAGTTTGGTTAGTGTAGTCTTGTATGCAAGGTCATGGAAAGAATTATTGTGACTTTGATAAACCAAGACACAGGAAATTTTCAGTCACTGGATCTATCCCAGTTCAGTTTCGTCAAGGGCAGGTCATGTCTACTAAACCTGGTGAACGTCTTCAAGAAGGTCACTAGAGCCATGGATGAGGTCAAAATTGTACATACTGCTTATCTTGACCTTGCGAAGACATTTGAGACAATACCTAACTCTGGTATTGTAGACAAGCTCACAAATGTAGGCATAAATCCCCATGTCACCTGATGGATAGCGAAATAGCTCACAGATAGGACATGGTTATGGTGGGGGAATCCACCTCCATCAAAGAGGCCTGTTACTAATGGTGTCCTACTGGGACCTCTTCTGTTTGAAATATACTTCTCTGTAGTCGAGACAAATGTAGGTGGCCTTTGGCTTACCAAATTTGCTGACTACTGCAAGCAGGGTTCAATTATTGAATCCCCTAAAGATATAGATATCCTCCATGAAAATCTTCCACAGACAAATAACTGGTGCCAGAGCTGTGACCTAAACCTTTATGCAAAACATGCATAATTATATCCTTTGGGAAGACCACTACCACTTCAAATGACAGCAGTGATAACTGCCCTACGAGTAGATGCAGTAGTAAGGGATTTGGGAGCTCAGGCTGACAATAACCTGAACTTTGATCACACAATGGTGCAGCATTTAGCATTGTCACCTCACAGCAAGAGGTTCTCCAGTTCATTTCTCGGCTGGTGTGCGTTCTGTGTGGAGTCTGCATGTACTTCCTGCGTTTCCATGGATTTCCTCCAGGTGCTTCTTTTTCCTCCCACATTACAAAGACATACATCTGGAGCATTTCTCCCTGGGCCATTGCTGAAAATAGGCTCTGTCCCAGTCACTTTCTTAGTAAAAAAATGTTAATTAAATCTGTCCATGTTAATGAGAAAATTCTTCTACGCGGTACAACTTAAAAGTAATGGCATGACATCCAGATCTAAGGAGATCATAGTCCCAGTATACTCTGCTCTCATTAACCTAATAATCAAGTACAGTGCACCCTTTGACATGTACCTGAACAGGCATTTGCAAGAACTGGAGCAGCCACAGAGTTTTTTCACTAAAAGAATACAGGGTATAATTAATATATTGTGTGCAGACCACCCCAAAGCCTCATCCCTGTACTTGGTCTCCTGCAAACCACTGAAGGGTGATCAGTGCCTACTCTAAAAGGCATTCTGTGATCCAGCCCTGATAGATCTGCTACACATTTGCAAAACAAACATAACTAAAATTACCCAATCTAAGGATCTAATCCTTGTCTGACATAAAATATGTTGGACGGATAGGAATGTGTCATCCTTCTCATGTGAAACGGAGCTCTTTTCTAAGCCTGTTCAAACACAATTTGGAGCAATGGAAATCACAAGTTCACCCTTGGCTTGTCACCTGTGGCCTCTGGATGGGGGCAGTATAAATAATATACGTATATATATATATATAATCATACACACATGTAATATTTATTGTACTGCACTTATGTTGATGGTAAGCATTAAAGTGGTGTAATAAGTTGGTGCTGAAGTGGAGAAAGAGTCTGCTGTAGCGGTACTTAAATGACTAGCTATCTACTACACTATAAGCCGGTGGTATTGCATATCAAGAGTTCTGGTGGTAAAATAATCGGAGAGACCAAATAATTCAGCAGACAGCAAACTTCTAGTTGCTAACAAGCATTGATTTTTAACTGTTGTCCCTAGTAATAGAAATTTTTCATATCACTCATCTTAACTGAAAATTTGAAACCAGATTATATGCCCTTAGTCTCAATAGACATTCCTTTTGGACACATTTGTGTCCTGTGTGAATGCAGCATAATAAGCTGTTTACAGTTGGACTGTTGAGAGATGCATTATGTACCGTAAAAGTAGACTTTTGCCTAAACAGATCTTAATTCAGTGAATTCCTGACTTTACAATAAGACTGGCTTGTTTTCATTCATGATTGTCTTCATATTGATAATGTACAGTGGATATAAAAAGTTTACACACCTCTGTGCCAGGTTTTTGTGATATAAAAAATGAGACCACAATAAATCATTTCAAAACTTTTCCCACCTTTAATGTGATCTATAACCTGTACAATTCAATTGAAAAACAAATCTGTTAGGGGAAAACATATAAAAAATAAACGCACCCTTAAACTAATGCTTTGATGAAGCACCTTTTGATTTAATTACAGCATGTAGTCATCTTGGGTACACTCCTGCCATCAATTAAAGAGACTCTGACTAACCCCAAATAAAGTTCAGATGTCCTAGTAGGATTTTTCTGACATTTACTCAGTTGCCTACTACAGCAAAAGCCATGGTTCGCTTACAAAGCATCAAAGGGATCTCATTGTTGAAAGGTATCAGTCAGGAGAAGGGTACAAAAACATTTACACAGCATTGGATATGCCATGGAACACAGTGAAGACAGTCATCAAAAAGTGGAGAAAATATGGGACAACAGTGACGTTGCAAAGAACTGGACGTCCCTCCAAAATTGATGAAAAGACAAGACGAAAACTGGTCAGGGAGGCTGCCAAGAAACCTACAGCAACACTGAAGGAGTTGCAGGAATTTCTGGCAAGTACTGATTGTGTACTACATGTGACAATCTCCTGTATTCTCCATATTTTTTTTTTTTTTTTTTTTACACACATCATCATGCAGGCCTAGCTAAAATTTGCAAAACAATACATAGTCTCCCAAAAGCATATGGGAAAATGTGTTATGGTCTGATGAGACCAAGGCTGAACTTTTTGGCCACAATTCCAAAAGGCACACTTGGCGCAAAAATAACACTTTGCATCGCCAAAAGAACACAATCCCCACAGGGAAGCATGGTGGTGGCAGTATCATGCTTTGGGGCTGCTTTTCTTCAGCTGGAACTGGGACTTTAGTCAAGGTGGAGGGAATTATGAACAGTTCCAAATACCAGTCATTTTTGACCCAAAACCTTCAGGTGTCTGCTAGAAAGATGAAGAGTAATTTCATCTTTCAACATGACAATGATCCCAAGCATATATCCAAATCAACAAACGAATGGCTTCACCAGAAGAAAATTAAAGTTTTGGAATGGCCCAGCCAGCGTATCGTACATTTATTTTTTATATTTTTCCCGTAACAGATTGGTTTGTTTTTTCAATTGAATATTACAGGTTATAGGTTCATAGGTAGGTACTAGGCTATCGGCCCAAGGGCCTACATAAGCGTATCCAACAAGGTTAACTGGCGTATGCCTCCCAAGTTATTTTCCTGTACCACTGTTAAGCAGAGACACAGAAGTGATTCCTCTGGTGTATTTCCTATTTCCCATCCACTCATCAAGATTTTTCTTGAGTGCTAATGAAGAACTTTGCTTGACCTAGATGGGTAGCCTGTTCCAGAGTATGGGAAGTCTCTGGGACAGGAATCTATCCCTCTAGCATGTTCTGTTTATTGTGGTGACAAGGTTTAGGTCCCTAGAGTGTGTAGCTCGGAGGGACTGGAATTTCTTTAGGTGTAGCATGTCCAACAGCTCATGGTTTGACAGCTTTATATGTTAGGCAGAGATCACCTCGGAGTAGGCGATATGCTACGGAGTAAAACTGGAGTTTTTTGAGACGGTCAGTGTAGAGCATTTGTTTGAAGCCAGTAATCCTTTTTGTGAGGTACTTCTGTGGCCTTTCCAGCTGCTGCAGATGTCTTGAGGTACATTCCAAAAGGGGAGTTGTACTCTATAATGGGTCTAATGAGTGTCTAATAGAGAGGAACAATGATCTCTTTTTTCCTGGATGAGAACCCTTTTATGATGTGTGCCACGTAGAAGGACTTCCTGACTACTGTGGCGATGTGACTATCAAAGGAGAGACTACTGTCCACCTGGGTCCCAAGGTCTCATCACACATTCAGTGTTAAGTAGATTGCTGCCTATGTGGTAGTTTATGGGTACAGATGTTTTACCAAAGGGGGTGACGTTGCACTTTTTGGCATTGAGCTTGAGGCCATGGCTCTGACACCAGGCATCTGTCTCAGTGAGGCCCTTCTGTAGGATGTCCACATCATTTGGGGACTTGACTATGGCTCCTAGTTTGCAGTCATCTGTGAACTTCGTTAGCCAGAGGCCTTCTGTGTTAGCCTGTGCTTCAGAGAAGTAGATACCAAACAGGAGAGGTCCCAGGATGGAACCCTGTGGTACTCCACTTGTCACTGCTTTGAGATCATATTTGGAGTCTGCAACTTTTACAGTGTGGGTTCCGTCAGTGAGCCAGTTGGCAACCCATCTTGTGATGTAGGGATTTATACCTAGTTTAGTGAGTTTAGCTATAATTCTAGAATGGGGGATGGTGTCGAAAGCCTTGGCGAGGTCAAGATAGGCTGTGTGAATCACCTTACCCTCATCTATGGCTTTGGTGACTGCCTCAAAGACGTCGATCAGGTTCAGGAGGCATGCTCTGCCTTTCACAAACCCAAACTGTGTGGGATCCAGTGTTTGGAGGTTACTAATGTCTTTGAGTTCCGTGATGATCCGTTCCATGGCCTTGCAGACCAGACTCGTCAGGCTAATAGGTCGATAGTTCCCGGGATCAGTGGTGGCTCCCCCTTTGTGGAGTGTGATAACTGTTGCTGTGTGCCATTCAGTGGGCACAAAGCCTGATGCAAGGCTATTATTGAACACAGTACTTAAGTGGGGAGCCAGTTCATGTAAAACGCAGCCTGGGATGTTGTCCGGTTCCATTGATGCTGTGTTTTTGGCTTTAGAGAGTGCAGCTTTTACCTGCGTAGTTGTGATTACAGGGACTCTGCATTTTTCCTGTATAGATATGGGCCCTTTAGGGGGTGAGGGGGGGGCAAAGTTGGCACTGAACCTATCTGTCAGGATGTTGGCAATATCAGTTGGTTCTGTAATTTTCGTGCCGTTGTGCTGGAACTCAGAGCAGATCTGGGTGTTGCCATCGAAATTCTTGACATAGCTATAGGATGCTTTGTGGTTGTCCTTAGAATTAGTGGCGATTTTGTTTTCATAGCTAGCTTTGGAGGATTTTATAAGGGATCTCCGCTTCTTACTGAGGCTGACCAGGGAGCTCCTCCACTCATGGGATTTTACTCTCTTTTGCAACAGTTTCTTCCTTCTGTTGTACAGTTTGTTTATGGCAGGGGGACCATTAAATTGGCTTCCTTTTTTTGGAGGATAGTGTCTTGGTTCTGTTTGGGATAACACGATCCATGCACTCATGTAAGTGCTTATAGAATGCATTTGTGTAGGATTCAGCAGTCGTAACTGTATTGTCCATCTGCATGGGTGTCATGAAGTTCACCACTTCAAGAAGCATGAAGTTTGCTTTGGAGAAATTTTTTACTGTGGTTTCCTTAATGGGGGGTGGGATGTGGGTATCAAGGGTGATTAGCTTATGGATGGATCTGACCAATGAGGAGTTGACTTCAGGTGTGGAACACCAGTCACTCATGTTGGTAATGACTAGATGTTCATCGCGTTTCACTGTTGCAGTCATGACTGTAGGGTTCTCCCCTTCCGGCAGGCAGCCCTCGGTCGGCCAGAATCCCAAAGTCTGGGTCCAGCGTCGGCTGTTCAACCATGCTCCCTGACGTCAGAGCGCCAGGAGTATAAAGCTGACAGCCGACGCCATCTTCTCCAGTCTTTCTTGCCGTGCGGTGATAGTTCGCAAGTGCCAGTCGGCTGACTCCTGATGAATTTTTCTATATACTTCGGTCCGAAGACTTTCTTCTCCACTCAAAGCTAAGTACCCCGTTGGGGAAAGTTTTTTTCTTGCTCTACTCCGATGTCAGAAAAAGTTAATAATTGTATTTCACGTGGGAAGCAAATACCTCATAAGGATTTTCATTCTTACTGTATTCCTTGCTTAGGCCCTGACCACGAAGTAGCTAGTTGTCGGTTTTGTGCTAGATTCAATCAACGTACAATTAAGCGAAGGTACGATTTTGCATTTCATTACTTCGGTAGGCGCTTTAACTACAAAATGTCGTCGGATACGGTCCCGGCTACCGGAGTTCACAAATGTCGCAAGGATAAAGACAGGCCTCTGAGGTCCAAATCTGATGATAGCGCACAAGCGGAGCCAGCTTCAGGTTCGGCCGTCGTCAGTGAGGCGCTTTTGCAGCACCTGTCATCGGCCATTTCAGAACCGACGGCTGAAACAGACTCTCATGAGGAGCCAACCAGGCCTTTAAATATTTCTGTTGCAGGACCTTCGGACAATGCTCCTTCGGATGGGTCCGGAGCCGCTGTGCAGGTACCGGCTTCCAAAGGGGTTTTCAGGCCTACTCAGCTACTAGTAAAGGCAAAGCCAAAGACAAAGGCAAAGACTCCTTCTAAATCAAAGACTTCAACACAGGCCTCTTCTGAACCGGCTCCCAAGTCACAGAAACAGTTACTCAAGATGGCGGAGGATTTACTTACTATGATTAGGGGTTCACATCCCCCTCCAGACAAAAGGCCAAGGCAGGATGTTTATTATGATTCCTCTGATCAGGCTTCTGTTTCCTCAGTTTCTTCTTCTGATCAGGAATATTCTTTCCCTCCTTATGAGGATTCAGATGCTGAAGAATCCATTCCTTCAGCTTCTCCCCCTGAGGATTTCTCTTTTGGGGAAACTTTGCATGAAATGAGGGAACATTTCCACTGGGAAGGACAGGAGTATTCAGAATCCAAGAAAAGACTGAGGGATTTTCTTCTTCTTCCCCAACATAGACCCCTGGCTATTCCTCCTGTTTTGGATATTGTGGATGATGCCTTTTCGGAGGCTAACTTAACCCCTGACTCTTTTCCTCCTGCTCCTGTTAAGCCTGATAGATATTACAGGGTTCCTGATTCCCATCAGTTTTTATACAAGAACCCTGCTGCTGACCCTGAAACCATTTCTCAGGGTCTTAAGGGAGTTAAGGCCGCTTCTGCCAAAAATCCCATTCCTAGTGAAAAGGATTCTCGATCCTTAGAAAGATGGGGCAAAAAGGTGTACACTTCTGCTACTTTGTCCATTAGGGCTTTAAACTGTCAGTTTCATATGCTTAAATACCAGCAATTTCTCTTGTCTGGCTTGAAACAAAAGCTTACTTCCATTTCTGCCTGTGCAGATGATAAGGAATTACATGACATTGCAAGCCACTGAACAGGTTGGGAAGCATGGTTTACACTGTGGATTTGATGCCTTGGAGGCTTCTTGTAGGGCTGCGGCCTCTGGCACAGTCATTAGAAGGCATGCATGGCTAAAGGAACAAAATTTACCTGAACAAGTAAAGGCTAAATTATTGGATGCTCCTGTTCAGCATAATGTTTTGTTTGGATCAAAAGCTGAAGAGGTGATTAAAAAGATGGAGGATAAGGCGAAATCCATGCAAACAGTTAAAGATTTCTTTCAAGTACAGCCACCTAGATTTAGCAGGAATTGGCCTTCAAAAAATTGGTCCTTTCCCACTTCAGACAGGCCTCAGAGGGGTAGATATAGACGCTCCAGAGGGAGGCCTCAAACACAAGCTGCTTATAGACCAAGACAGTGGACTGCTTCCACCCCTAGGGGAGGAGAGGACAGGTCACAATCTCAAAGAAAACAAACTCAATGACTCTCTCTGTTGGTCTACAGGAACTTCTTGCCTGGAAGCCCCTCTCGGAGGAAAACTTTCTCTTTTTTATCAAAATTGGACTCAAATAACCCAAGACAAATGGGTTTTGGATGTGGTTTTAAGAGGTTACAAATTCCATTTTCATACCTTGCCAAGGCCAAGCGGATGGCCAGACCTTCCAAAACATCAATGGATGGAGGCCTTAAACCAGGTGGAAGCTCTTTTGGCTATGAATGCCATAGAACTGGTTCCTCTTTCAGAGATTGGCAAAGGTTTTTACTCAAGGCTCTTTCTAGTTCCAAGGAAGCAAAACTCATGGAGACCCATTCTGGATCTGTTGGTCTTGAACACCTTTCTAGAGATTCCAAAATTCAAGATGCTTACTCTACAGCAGCTACTTCCAATGCTGTCCAAAGATGCATGGATGGTAACTTTGGATTTAAAGGAGGCATATTTACACATTCCCATCGGGCAGGATCGCAGAAAATACCTCCGGTTCAAGGCCAGATCGAGGCACTTTCAATTCTCTGCGCTGCCCTTTGGATTGTTTACTGCTCCCAGTGTCTTCACCAAATGCCTGGCTCCAGTAGTAGCTTACTGCAGACTCAAGGGAATTCAAATTTACCCTTATCTGGACGATTGTCTAATTCAGGCAGACAGCAAAGATGTCTTATTCCAGCATCTAGAATTTGTACAGAACCTCCTCAAGTTCCTGGGATTCTCTGTAAACATAAAAAAGTCAAATTTGACACCATCACAACAGATAACTTTTTCTGGGTGCACTTCTAAACACCACAACCCAGATGGCATTTCTGACATCCGAAAAACAGTTACAGCTGGCTTCAACTTTCAAAACTTTGGCAACTCTAACTCAACTATCTGCAAGGAAATTCCTGCAGGCTTTGGGTTACATGGCCTCCTGCATCCTTCTCGTACCATATGCAAGACTACACATGAGGAAAATACAGTGGTACCTAAAAAGTGTATGGTCTCAGCATTGCCCCAGTTTAGACATTCTGATCTCCATCCTTCCTTGCCTTCAAAAAGAATTTCTTTGGTGGTCCAGGGCATGTGCTCTAAACAAAGGGGGAAACCCTTTCGTCTGCCTCCTGCCACTCAGATTCTAACCACGGACGCCTCGGATTATGCTTGGGGAGCCCATTTTCAGGGCAATTGTCTGCAGGACCTTTGGACAAAGGATCAGAAGCACCTGCATATCAACTTAAAGGAAATGTTAGCCGTTCAGAAAGCTCTATTGACTTTCAGGAATCTTTTACAACCAGGACAACTACTAATACAGACAGACAACACCACAGTTATGTGGTACATAAACAAGCAAGGGGGATCTCATTCCTACCCCCTTTGCAGACTAGCCATGGATCTCTGGAACACAGCTCTAGCTTGCAATCTGGATCTTCAAGCTCAGTTTCTACAAGGGAAACAAAACTTCCTGGCAGACAGTCTGAGCAGAAACCTTTCGGATCCACACGAGTGGATGCTGGACAACATAATATTCAGGATGATAACAGCAGTCTGGGGATGTCCTCACATAGACCTCTTTGCATCCCATCTCAATCATCAACTACAGAATTTTTGCACCAGGACTTTCCACAGAGAAGCTTGGAAAGTAGATGCCCTGTCATTCAGTTGGAGGAACCTCTCGGGATATGCCTTTCCGCCTCTTCCTCTTCTTCCATGGGTTTTATTGAAGATAAACAGGACAAGCCCAAGATGATAATCTTGCTGGCTCCACATTGGCCTCGGCAGTTTTGGTATCCAACTCTAAAAAACCTATGCCTGGAGCCCCCTTGGGTTTTACCTCCGTCTCCGAACCTTCTGTCCCAGCATCAGGGTCAGGTTCTTCACTCTCATGTCAGAACTCTCAGCCTGGCAGCCTGGTTAATCCAGGGCCTTTGATTTCTTCTTTACTGCCCAAGCAGGTTATGGATGTCATTTTAGAAGCCAGACGTCCTAGCACTAGAAAATCTTATGCAGGAAAATGGAAAAGATTTTGTTCCTGGATGCAGGCTCAGGATTCTGATCCTCTTCTTCCTAACATTACTTTAATTTTACTTTACTTGACAGATCTCTTTCATAAGGGTCTGTCTTTTTCTTCCATTAAGATACATGCCTCTGCTATTTCTGCTCATTATAATACAGACCCTCCCATCTTTTCCCACCAGCTCATGAGACAGTTTCTCAGAGGAGCTAAGAACTTAAGACCTCCTAGATCTCCTCCCATTCCTGCTTGGGATCTCAACTATGTTTTGGAAAAACTAACCTTGCCTCCTTTTGAGCCTGCTGCCTCTTCTGACATCAAGTTTTTATCTTGGAAGACAGCTATCCTGTTAGCCCTAACCTCGGCCAGGAGAGTTTCAGAGTTACAAGCCCTTATGGCTGTGGAACCTTATATTATTTTGTCATCAAGACAGGGTATCTTTGAGTACTAATCCTACCTTCATGCCTAAGGTGGTTTCCAAAGTGGCTTTAAATCAAACTATCCACTTGCCAACCTTTTTCCCCACTCCTCAAAATAAAGGGGAAAGGATTTTACATTCCTTGGATGTACACAGACAACTACGTTTTTACCTGAACAGAACCAAGGACATCAGAAAATCAGAACAATTGTTTGTTTCTTATGCTTCAAGTTCCCAAGGTAAAGCCATTTCAAAACAAACCATTTCTGAATGGATTGCTCATGGAATCAGATTTTGTTATTCTCACCATGGAAAGCAAATCCCAGGGGAGTATATGGACTCATTCCACCAGAGCTGCTGCCACTTCTGCGGCCTTCCTCAGGGGAGTTCCTACCAAGGACATTTTGGAAGCTGCAACTTGGAGTTCAGTGCATACTTTTTCTAAGCACTACAATCTACCTCTCTACTCTAAGTCTAGGGCAGGCTTTGCCTCTGCAGTCTTGCAGGGCCTTTTAGCCACCCCTTCCTCTTTATGACCACCTCCCTTTCTTTCAGCTTTGGGATTCTACCCTACAGTCATGACTGCAACAGTGAAACACGATGAACATAGTACAGTTGTGTACACCTACCATAAATGTAGATGTTCGAGTGTTTTCACTGTTGCAGTCTGGGTTTCCCTCCCTCCTGTCCCCTCTTATTTTTACTTTTGTGTATTTCCTTTTTTTTCACCATTCTTCTTTGGTGTATTTGCAAAGGTTATGGGACCTTTTTCATTTTGGGACTCCTGACATCTGGGGCAAGAAAAACTGGAGAAGATGGCGTCGGCTGTCAGCTTTATACTCCTGGCGCTCTGACGTCAGGGAGCATGGTTGAACAGCCGACGCTGGACCCAGACTTTGGAATTCTGGCCGACCGAGGGCTGCCTGCCGGCAGGGGAGAACCCTACAGTCATGACTGCAACAGTGAAGACACTCGAACATCTATATTTATGGTAGGTGTACACAACTGTACTGTCTAGGATATTGTTGCCCCTGGTGTGGGTGTGGATAAGTTGATCCAGGGCATTGAAGTTTATGAATTCCAGAAAGCGTTGAGCTAAGGAGTTGGTACACGAGTAGTTTTCCCAGTTAATGGTGGGGTAGTTGAAGTCACCCATTATTATTAGGGTGTTTGGTTGAGCCCTAATATTTTCCAGTACATCAAGAAAAGAGGAGTGGGAATCCTGGGGCATGGTGGGGGATCTGTAGCAAGCTACAATTTAGATTGCAGTTTTGCCCAGAGTTAGTTGCACTTGGATAACCCAGATGCATTATGCTGAGCAACTAGCCTGGAGGTGTGGATATCCTTAATGAATATGGACACACCTCTGTCTTTGGTGTTTTGATGTCCTTCAAGGATGCATCTGCAGTCATCACATATGGGTTGTCCTGCCTCAGGTAGCCCTTCGGTCGGCCGGATTCCAAAGTCTGGGTCCGGTGTCGGCTGATGTCGCCCTCTCCCCGACGTCAGAGCGCCTGGGGTATAAAAGCGTCAGCCGACGCCATCTTCCTCGGTCTTTCTTGCCGCGTGGTGCCCGAAGCAGAAGCAGTTCGCAAGTGCCGGTCGGCCAGCTCCTGTAATTCAGCTAAACCGAAGACTTCAAAAGCTAAGCACCCCGTTGGGGACTCTTTCTTGCCTCAGCCGATGTCAGATAAAATTAATAATTGCTTAACCTGTGGGAAGCAAATACCTCATAAGGATTTCCACTCTTACTGCCTACCTTGCCTAGGCCCAGACCACGACGTCTCGGCCTGTTCCGCCTGTGCTTCCTTCAACCGACACACTCTAAGACGTCGGTCGGAGTTTGCAGAGGAATATTTTGGGGCTAGTTTTGCTTACAATATGCCGTCGGAGACTCTGACTTCACATTTAATAAAGAAATGGAAGGACAAGGACTGACACACGCGGTCCGCGGTTTCGGCTGAAACCACGGCCAGGCCTACCGCGAGTCTTCCGTTCACCGAAACCGTACAACCGACACCCTCGGCCCCGGAGGCCACTACTGTATCGGTTGTTGAATCTCCATTGGAATCTGGTGTCCAGGAACCTTCCAACACCATTCCCTTAGACAAAACTACACCAGCACGTGCTGCAGCCAGGCCTCCTGCATCCATGTCTATTAAGACATTCTCTAGGGCTAAAGCTGCTAAACACTCAAAATCTATGCCTCCCAGGGTTATCCCTCAGGGACCCACTACAGGTTCTCAGATCCTTAGTCTAGCAGAGGACCTTATTTCATTAATTAGGGGCTCTCAGCCTCATCCGGACAGGGGCTCTCAACCTCCTACAGAAAAAAGGCCCAGGGTTGAGCCATCTGATCCCCTCTCCTCAGATGAGGCCTCTGATGGCTCTGCTCTCTCGGACTACCAGGAGGAGGCTTTTTCGGCCTACGAGGATTCTGATGCAGAGGAATGTATCCCTTCGGCCTCCCCTCTTGAAGAACTGTCTTTTGAGGAAACTCTGCACACTATGAGGGAGCATTTCCAATGGCAGGGCCAGGAATTCTCTGATACCAGGAAGAGATTAAGGACCTTCTTGCATTTGCCTCAGCATAGACCTTTGGCTATTCCCCCTGTTTTGAATGTCATTGATGATGTGTACTCTGAGTCTAGCACAACCCCTGACACTCTCCCTCCGGCTCCTGCCAAACCCGATAGGTACTACAGGGTCCCAGAATCACATCTTTTCCTTTACAAGGCCCACTCAGCTGATCCAGAAACTATTTCCCAGGGCCCTAAAGGGGTTGCAGCTGTCACTAGAAAAAAATCCACTCCCCTCTGAAAGGGAGTCCAGGGCTTTAGAGCGATGGGGTAAAAAAGTGTATACTTCTGCTACCCTTTCTATGAGGGCTTTAAACTGTCAATTTCATATGATACAGTACCAAGAGTATTTGTTAGATGAATTGCATAAAAAACTGTCTTCACCTGAACCCCTAGATCGCAAATCACTTCAGGATCTGGTACATAACTCTCAACAGGTTAGCAATCATTTCTTGCAGTGTGGTTATGATGCATTGGAAGCTTCATGTAGGTCAGCTATGACAGGTGCAGTCATACGTAGGCATGCTTGGCTGAAGGAACAATCTCTGCCAGACCATGTTAAAGCAAAGCTTCTGGATGCTCCACTGGAAAAGCAAAAGTTATTTGGCTCCACTGCTCAGGAGGTCTTAAAGAAATGTGAAGAAAAGGCAAAATCTGTACAAACAGTCAAAGATTTTATGCAAGTCCAACCACCGAGATTCAGCAGAAATTGGCCTTCCAAGAACTGGTCCTTTCCAGACACAGAGAGATTTCGGAGAGGCAAGAACAGGCGTGCCAGAGGTAGAGGGCAAGCTAGAGGCTCTTACAGAGGACGTCAATGGCAGCCTCCCAACCAGAGAGGTAGTGCAGGGCCTACAACTGCTGCACAAGGACAGACTCAATGACTTTACTTTGACACCGCCAACCAGGGCTCAATTGGAAGCACCTTTGGGCGGAAAGCTTTCTTTATTTTCAGAAAATTGGCACATTATTACAAGGGACAAATGGACACTACAAATAATAGACAAAGGATACAGGTTCCATTTCCACACATTACCAAAAAGAAGAGGCATGCCAGACCTGCCACCAAATCAAAGGGCAGAGGCTTTGAAACAAATCTCCAACTTAATGCAAATGAAAGCAATAGAAAAGGTTCCTCTCTCAGAACAAGGCCAAGGATTTTATTCCAGACTCTTCCTTGTTCCAAGAAAAGAAAAGCAATGGAGGCCTATTCTCGACTTGTCCGCACTAAATACTTATCTCATTGTGCCAAAATCCAAAATGCTGACTCTACAGCAACTCCTTCCCATGCTGGGCAAGGGGTCTTGGCTGGTAACTCTGGACCTCAAGGAGGCATACCTGCATGTCCCTATCAGACAAAGCTGCAGAAGACACCTCAGATTTCTTGCAGGTTCAGAGCATTATCAATTCTCAGCATTGCCCTTTGGCTTATCTACTGTGCCCAGAGTATTCACGAAATGCCTGGCATCAGTAATTGCACAATGCAGACTCCAGGGGATGCAAATATACCCATATTTGGACGACTGCCTTATACAAGCGGACAGCCAACAAATTTTGGTAAAACACTTGAATTATGCCATCTACCGTCTTCAGGCCTTGGGATATACAGTCAACATTCACAAGTCAAGACTTGTACCATCCCAAAGAATAACTTTTCTGGGTGCGGATCTAGACACAACCACCCAAATTGCTTTCCTCACAGAAGAAAAACAAAATCAACTACCGGATTACTTCAAAAACCTGTCAAGACAAACTCAGCTGACTGCAAGGAAAATCCTGCAGGCCCTGGGTTACATGGCTTCTTGCATTCTTCTGATTCCTCAAGCAAGGCTACATATGAGGAAACTACAATGGTACCTAAGGAGTTTATGGACTCAGCACAGTCACAGCTTGGAAACTTTGATACCACTCATCCCATGCCTTCAAAGGGAATTTCTGTGGTGGGCTCAAGCAAGCCAGTCAAACAGGGGTCTGCCCTTCAGCAAACCAATAGCCAGCCAAACCATTACAACAGACGCTTCAGACCACGGATGGGGAGCGCACATGGAGGGAAGGTGCATTCAAGGACTATGGTCACAAAAGAATGCACATGCATAAAAAAAAAGGAAATGCAGTGATACGTACAATCGAGGCCTTTAAGTTATTTACATCAAGGCAAAGGCCTAACCCTAACCTAGACAGAACAGTTGTGGTACACATACAAGCAATAGCAACAAGCAAGGAGGCACCCATTCCTACCCTCTTCAGTGAATCTATAGGAACTTTCCTTGGGAACTCAATATGACACTCAAATCCCAGCTGCAATCCCAAAGGGGACAATATACTGGCGGAGAGGACTTAGGGCACATGGATGATAGCTGCGACCAGATGCTGCACCTTGACATCTTCATCTAGAATCTCCAGACACATCATGGAGAGCCCCGATGGAACCTCTTGCCTCCCCCATAGACATCAGAGAAACCCACACAATCAGGAGAGACATTCCTTCAGCTTTCAGCTGGAGAACTCTAACAGTGTATGCATTCCCACCTCTTCCATTAATGACCAAGGTCTTACTGAAAATCAGGGCAGAGCAGCCAAGAGTGATTCTGATAGCTCCGGACTGGCCAAGACAGCACTGGTACCCATTGCTAAAGAGCATGTCATGGACGAAACCATGGCTTCTTCCACAATGGCCACTTCTCCTGACACAGCACAATTACAAAACTCTGCATTCCAACCTGAAAACATTACAACTAGCTGCCTGGAAAATACCTTGATTCATCACCAGGATAAGCTATCCAAGAGAGTGAAGGATATCATCATGGAAGCTCGCAGGCCTTCCACAAGAAAGGCATACTCAGCAAAATGGAAAAGATTTCACACCTGGAGCACCTCAAAGGGCCTAGATGCAACAGTTATGAACATGGCACATATCCTGGAATATTTGGCAGAAATGCTCCACAATGGCCTGTCTTACTCTTCCATTGAAATTCATGCTTCAAGAATTTCAGCAGAGTACAATACTGATCCACCTGTCTTCTCTCACCCTCTCCTAAGACAGTTTCTAAGAGGAATTAAAAACATTAATCCCCCAAGGAATCCACCAGTGCCTACTTGGGACCTTAACTTGTTGGAAAAACTAACACTGCCTCCCTTTGAACCAGCAGCATCTGCAGAACTACAGTTCCTGTCTTGGAAGACTGCTTTCCTTCTGGCCATAACCTCAGCAAGAAGAGTATCTGAGTTGCAGGCCCTCATGGCAGTACAGCCATTCCTTATCTTTCATCAAGACAGAGTCTCTTTGAGAACCAATCCTTCATTTATGCCAAAGGTGGTATCCAGGGTCTCATTAAACCAAGCTATTCACCTGCCTACCTTCTTTCCAAATCCACAAAACAAAGGGGAAAATCTTCTGCACACCCTGGACATACACAGACAGTTGCGCTACTAATTGGACAGAACTAAAAGTAACAGAAAAACTGACCAGCTGTTTGTAGCATATGCTGCTGGTGCACAAGGAAAAGCAATTTCAAAACAGACAATTTCTAAATGGATAGGAAACTGCATTCGTTTTTGTTACTCCTTTCATGGAAAAACTGTGCCAGCTAACATTAGACCTCATTCGACCAGAGCCACAGCCACCTCCACAGCCTTCTTAAGAGGGGTGGCTACCAAGGACATTTTAGAAGCTGCTACATGGAGCTCCATGCATACATTTTCCAAGCATTACAATCTACCTTTATATTCCAGATCCAGAGCAGGCTTTGCTACAGCAGTCCTGCAGGGCATTTTAGCTACACCATCCTTTACATAGATCCTCCACCCCCAGATTGGCTATGGTATTCTACCCATATGTGATGACTGCAGATGCATCCTTTAAGAACATAGTACAGTTTTGTACCTACCATAAATGTAGATGTCCGATAGGTATGCATCTGCAGTCAGGTTTACCCTCCCTCCTTCCCCTCTGTGGTATTTATTGGGTATTTATCCCTCTCATAGCTTGCTGGGGTTATCTGTTATGATGTATTTGTTTTATATATATAGATATATATATATATATATATATATATATATATATTTATGCATATATATATTTCTGTGCATGTTTGGAATTAATTGCATTCCTCCAAATTTAGCCTTCCTTAGAGGGCACCTGGCATCTGGGGCAAGAAAAACTGAGGAAGATGGCGTCGGCTGACGCTTTTATACCCCAGGCGCTCTGACGTCGGGGAGAGGGCAACATCAGCCGACGCCGGACCCAGACTTTGGAATCCAGCCGACCGAAGGGCTGCCTGAGGCAGGACAACCCATATGTGATGACTGCAGATGCATACCTATCGGACATCTACATTTATGGTAGGTACAAAACTGTACTTTCCAGGTTACATGGCTGAAAAGTGTGATCTGAGTTGTAGCCTGGTAGTGCAGGGGTGTTCTCCAGAGCCTTGAACCAGGTCTCAGTCACTGCACCGATATTGATGTTCTCCATTTTAAGGAGTGCCTCGAGTGAGTGCATTTTGAGATTTAGACTTCTAGCATTGAGTAGCATTACCCTCAGTTTTTGCTTGCCTGTTCCTGCTACGGTGGTGAATTTGTCATTTGAACCTTGCCTAAAAAAGGCACTATAGGGGCAGCAAGAGCCTTAGCCAGTATCCGCAATCCCAAGGTTGACAGGTGCAGGCCATCTGTGGCAAAGCATCGTGGTCTGTCGACCATGTCATCCCAAGCAGACAGATACTGGATCCCCTTAGAATGACACCAGAAGCTTAGTCAATTGGTGAAGTCAGTCATTTTGTCCTTGTACTGTGGTATAATTCTGGGCTATGGCAGAATGCTACTCAGGGCTAGGGTCATACCTGCCTGGGCTACAAGATCGGAGAGCTCTTCCATGTCTCTCTTCATGTAGTTCAGGGAGGTATGTCTCGGGTCAATCACACCAACATGGACAATGACAGAGTCATATTTGTACTTGTGGAGTGACCTGAGTGCGTGGGTTATGTGGCGGATCCTGGCACCCGACAGGCAGCTGACAGTAACCTTCTTGTTTTGCCTGGTGAGTGGGACATCAGTGTGCCTGACTAGAGTCACCTATGACTAGTGCGTTGGGTACGTTGTTTTGCCTTATTGGCTGTGGTTGAGTGGCACACTGAATCTGTGGGCTATGTGTCATTTGGGTTGTATTGGGGGATGGAGGTTGCTTGCATTTCTGCTTTGGAGGTCTCTGTTGCTTACAGAGCCTCCGCAAATGTTTTTGTGTTACTGTGTATGGATTTTGGTGGTGTAAATTTAGTCAGACTGTGATGAGTGTGGTGTGGTGCATATGTTTACCTTCTCCTCATGACTGTCAAGTTCAGTCTTGGTTGGAGAGAGCTTTACCTCCAGTTTGGCTCGATAAGTGCATCTCTCACAGGTTGTGTTGGGTGGTAGGAGGAGAGGGTTGTCTGTGTACATGAGGCAATTTCTACATTGCCTCAAGATGCCCAGATTCATCAGATAGACAGGAGAGAACACTGGGAGCTGACCCTTGGACATGCCTGAATAAAAACTGTTTTCCTCTATATAAGTGAGGAAAGTGAGTACAAGAGCTGTTTTTCTCTAAGCAAGTGAGAAAAGTAAATAGGTCACATTAAATGTGGAAATGAAATGATTTATTGTGGTCTCATTTTTTATATCACAAAAACCTGGCATTTTAACAGGGGTGTGTAAACTAAGTACAATTTAACTTAAAACATGGAGGTATGTGGAGTGAGAGGTCATATGGTTACCTTTTTGAAATGATACATTCATTTTGTTTCACCCTCCTGCTGAAACTGTACAATAAGTAATTTATCAAAACACTGAAGATTTTAAAGCATTTACTTACATTGTAATAAAAGCTGTCTCTGTCTGTCCCATCGCCACAGAGACATGGTGTGCCAACTGTAGTGCATTGACCTAAAATTGCTTAGGTAGTCGGGTACAATGTGGGGGAAGAGAGGGTTACAGGATGTAGGAATGTTTGTGTGTGACAGTTCTTATATGTTAAAGTAGAGACGAATAGTCTGTCAGTGCTGGCCTACAAGGTGGTAGAAACCAGCAGTACAGCACAAAACAGTGCCATTTTATTTATTTGCACCTTATTGACAGGGTTAGTCCCACTAAGACAGTGCCCTTTTTTTCAGGGAAGAAACAATGTGGTATTCATACTGACTAGGGGAAATTTGACCAGAGCACTAGGAAACCTCCCCTATTTTTTTTTGATAAGTACCAATGGATGTTTGTATCCAACTGAGCTGCCACCAACTCAAGCAGATAAGACCTCAGTTTAACATCTCATCCGGAGTATTGCAACATCACCTTATGCTGCAGTGCAGTGTTAGCAGTCCATCTACTTGGTGTGGGAATAAAACCTACAGCAGTCTGATCTTCTAGCACCAAAGGTAATTGTGCTACCTGTTGAACCACTGACATTGATGGCACATGACTGATTACGGGAGGGGATGCTCCACATTTTGGAGGTGGAACTTTGAGGGCAATGCTTCTTGTTTACACAATTTTTCTTCTCTGGAAGTCATAGTACGTCAGTGCGGTTGAAGCTCAAAGCAGTACAGAGAATTATGATCCATGATGTTAGAGCAGTATACTGTGCTTCCTATCCACAGCGCGATAAATGGGCTGCAGCTCTGACTTGAACAGTGACTCCGACCATGACAGCTTTATGGGGTTTGCCTTCCCAGAATAGAGATGGATTTAACCTATCAAAGAGACATGCTGGGAATATTATATCTGTGGAAAGTGGATGAGGCCACAGTTAGGTGACCAAAGGTCATCAGTGGTGTAAAATTTGTATATGTATTTATATTTGTTTACTAGGGTAGTGCACTGATCTCAATGGACAATTTGCAGGCGCAGCCCAGGTGAATAGGGTCACATAAGAAATTAACAAAATGTATTTACAGATACAAGAGCATGTTATAAAACATCTGCATGTTTTACAGTTGCAAAAATATGCTGCGACATTTAATTCAAGAAGCAGTTTACAGAATCAAGAAAAAAAATTGCCTAATGGTTAAGGTGCTTGCCTTACAAACACAAGGTACAGGGTTTGAGTCTCACAAGGGATAATTGGGAAGGCTTAAAATGGCTCGCAAGGGCAGTTAGCCTAGTACTAACCTATGAACTGTTGTAATCTGAGTCACCTTTAGCACTCCATTACTTTTGCATCAAGGTGTAACCTTGTAAAGGAGAATTAGAAGGTTATCATGCAAAAGCAAGTACACCCATGTTGTGTTCATTTATTTTGCTTTCTGGCAAGACACCCATCCCATGTTTTTCAAATAAACCTAAAACAAGAATGTTTGAATGAAATACAAGCCATCACTTTCTTGCAGAGCACAGCGGTTAATATTAAAAGTACTTTTGCTAGTCAGCAGACTCGAACAGATAGCATCACTGATTCTGTTGCCTTATTGCTGATCATCAAGTATTCTTGATAAGACAGTAATAATGGTAATTCAAAGCACTCGAAACACATGCTGTATTAGCAGGTACTTTAGATTTACGGCATGACACCATCTAATATGGAAAAAGAAAAGTAACCATCAGTTCTTTAGTTTTCAAAACTATATAACTCAACAACACTTATAGTACTAGAGCGGGGGTCTGCAACCTGTGGCTCTGGAGCGATATGAGACTCTGCCACCCCTCTGCAGTGGCTCTCAATAGTTTTGAAAAATAATGGCCACTCTGTCACACAACGCGCACACACACACTGAGAGTGATCGAACAATGGACTTTAAATATTGCTCTTATAAACTTAGAAACTTGCTAGAATAACATGATTTCTGTTGCCATACATTCTACAGAAAGAGCGATCGCGTGTCCCCTGGAAGCATCTCCTGATAGGCTTCTGTACCTCTCATAAGTCTTACCACAAGAAATCTGGATAGAGCCACAAATGAAGGGGAACACAAATAGGGATGGACTTTAAATATTGCTCTTATGAACTTGCTAGAATAATATGGTTTCTTTTAACATGTATTTTCCACGTACACACACACCTCTCAACTGTGCAGATTTTTTTAGAATGTCCTGATTTTGCCTCATATTTTTGATCTGTTTCTCATAAAAATTGTGGTTTTCTGACAAATTATTGAGGGCTAAAGTCAGAAGAAATAGACATTTGAGTTTCAGACTTCATACCCTTCAGAAAATTAATGCTAATGCAAAATATGTTATTCTATCAACTTTCTAAGTTTGTAAGAGCAATACTTAAAAAGTGTCCCTAATTTTGGGCCTTTGTGCCCCACTATTTATGGCATTGTCCAGATTTTTTGTTCTAAGAGGTCAAGACATATGACACAAACACACACACTCTGAGAGTGATCCAGCAGTCCCAACAAAGGAACAAAAATTGGGACAGATTTTAAATATTGCTATACGCTGTTGTTTTCATTTTAGAGGTCAAATACGTTTTATGGTTCCCAATGAATTTTATTTGGTGGAAGAGGTGCCAAAATAGCTCTTTCGATAGTGAAGGTTGCAGACCCCTGTACTAGAGAAATGATCTCTTCTGTGGAGACACAGCGTTCAACCGTCTTTCTTCAGACTGTGGAATGTTGTTGTATCTTTCGGCTTTTCCCGGTTAGGGGTCACCACAGCGGAACTCCGGTCCGCTAATGATTGGCAGTAGATTTTTTACGTACCGAGTTGCCAGCCCTGACACACAACCTTTAATGAAGGTAAGCCCATTCACGCATGTCTCCACACAGAAGACTCTTTAGCTGAGAATCGAACAGGACAACGTCTTACTGTGAGGCGACAACAAATGCTGCCTCTTATAATGTTGAACGAATGGGCAAAATATTGAACAGTTGCTAACCACTTCAAGTATGAAGCTTGCAGCATAGCTAAAGTATGTTGCTTCATACTGTGTTGTTATACTACTATGACTTGGTGGTATTTACTACCATGGATTCTTGTTTATAAAAATCTTGACAGTGAATGTGTTGTAAACCATTTTAATGCAAAACTGGAATTAAGATTAAAGAGTTTTCCTGATAATGACGTACAGTTGAGAGGTATTTTGATAATGGGATTTCTACACAGTAGCATCAGCACTTGCAGGTGAATGGTTACATAGATTAGTTTTGTAGAGGTATGTTGTATTGTGTAGAATATTAGAACAATTAGTTTTGTAGAGGTATGTTGTATTGTGTAGAATATTAGAACATTGATTTGTTTTGTAGAGGTATGTTGTATTGTGTAGAATATTAGAACATTGATTTGTTTTGTAGAGGTATGTTGTATTGTGTAGAATATTAGAACATTGATTAGTTTTGTAGAGGTATGTTGTATTGTGTAGAATATTAGAACAATTAGTTTTGTAGAGGTATGTTGTATTGTGTAGAATATTAGAACTTTGATTTGTTTTGTAGAGGTATGTTGTGTAGAATATTAGAACATTGATTAGTTTTGTAGAGGTATGTTATATTGCATAGAATATTAGAACATCGATTAGTTTTGTAGAGGTATGTTGGATTGTGTAGAATATGAGAACATTGATTAGTTTTGTAGAGGTATGTTGGATTGTGTAGAATATTAGAACATCGATTAGTTTTGCAGACGTATGTTGGATTGAGTAGAATATTAGAACATCGATTAGATGTTCATCGTGTTTCACTGTTGCAGTCATTACTCTTGGGTTATCCTGCTGGCAGGCTACCCTCAGTCAGCCAGAATTCCAAAGTCTAGGTCCGGCATCGGCTGCTGTCGCCTCTTCCCTGACGTCAGTGTGCCAGGGGTATAAAAGATGCAGCCGATGCCATTTTCTTCAGTCTTTCTTGCCGCACGGTGCCCGAAGCAAAAGCAGTTCGCAAGTGCCGGTTGGCCGACTCCTGAGATTTTCAAATCCGAATTTCAGAACCAAAGTCTTCATTAAAGCTAAGTACCCTGTTGGGGAAATTTTTTTCTTGCTCCAGACCGATGGCAGAAAAAGTTAACAATTATATTTCTTGTGGGAAGCAAATACCTCATAAGGATTTTCACTCTTACTGTATTCCTTGCCTAGGCCCTGATCACAACGTTGCTAGCTGTCGGTTTTGTGCTAGATTTAACCAACACACTATCAAGCGTCTGTTCAATTTTGCATTTCATTACTTTGGCCGAAGATTTGATTACATAATGCCATCGGACAAGCCAACAACCGGAGTTTACAAAAAACGCAAGGACAAGGAAAAGGATAGGCATCCGAGGTCCACAACCGATGACGAAGCCTCTGCTAGGCCAGTCGCCAGTTGTCAGTGAGGCGCTTTAGCATCCCCTGGTGCCCACTACATCAACGCCACAGGCCGCTTCCGACTCCCACGTGGAGCCGACTGGGCCTCTGGATACTCAAGGTATTGGACACTCGGAAATCATTCCCTCAGATGGGTCCGGAGCCGCTGAGCAGGCATCGGCATCTGAGGGTGTCTTCAGACGTACACAACTATATATTAAGCCATCATCAGCTTCAAAGACTAAAGCAGCTCTAAAGACAAAGAAACAAGTACAGCTTCTCCTCTCAAACTTCCATGCCTAAAAAACAGATGCTCAAAATGGCAGAACACCTAATTAGTTTGATCAGGGGCTCCCATCCCCCTCCTGATAAGAGGCCTAGGCAAGAGACAGAGTATGATTCTTCTAATCAGGTTTCTATTTCCTCTGATTCCTCTTCTGAACAGGATTACTCCATGCCTCCCTATGAGGATTCTGATGCTGAAGATTCCATTCCTTCAGCCTCTCCTCCTGTGGATTATTCTTTTGGGGAAACCCTGCATACCATGAGGGAGCATTTTCAGTGAGAGAGCCAAGATTATTCTGAATCTAAGAAAAGGCTCAGAGACTTTCTGCTACTTCCTCAGCACACACCCCTTGCCATTCCACCTGTTCTGGACATTGTAGATGATGTATTTTCAGAGTTCGGCCTGTCCCCTGACTCTTTACCCCCTGCACCTGCTAAGCCCGACAGATACTACAGGGTCCCAGAGTCTCACAAAATTCCGACATAAAAACCCCGCTGCTGACCCAGAATCTATATCTCAGGGTCCCAAAGGGGTTAAAGCTTCCACTGCAAAAAACCCTGTCCCCTCTGATAGGGATTCTAGGGCACTAGACAGATGGGGGGAAAAAAGTCTACACTTCTGCTACCCTGGCTGTAAGGGCTTTAAATTGCCAGTTTCATATGCTTAAACATCAGCAATATTTAATGTCACTGCTTAAACAGAAAATATTGACAAATACTGAATGTTCAGAGAATAAGGAATTGCAGGATTTATTGCATGCAGCTGAACAAGTGGGAAAGCATACTTTGCAATGTGGTTATGATTCACTGGGGGCCTCTTGCAGGGCCGCTGTTACAGGTTCTGTTATTAGGAGGCATGCTTGGTTAAAGGAACAGAATCTGCCTGATCATGTTAAAGCAAAATTATTAGATGCACCATTACAGCATGATACTTTGTTTGGTACTAAAGCAGAAGAGGTGTTGAAAAAATGGAGGATAAAGCAAAATCCATGCAGACAGTCAAGTATTTCTTACAGGTACAGCCACCCAGGTTTAGCAGGAACTGGCCCTCTAAAAATTGGTCCTTTCCAGGGTCAGACAGACCACAAAGAGGCAGATACAGGCACCCCAGAGGCAGATCTCAGCCCCAAGGCTCATACAGGCCTAAACAATGGGGTACTCCTACCTCCAAACGCGGAGGACAAATCACAACTTTACAGGAAACAGTCCCATTGACCTTCCTCTACCAGATCCAAGCACTTTTCTTTTGGCAGCCCCCTTAGGGGGAAAACTAGCACTTTTTTCATCAATTTGGCAAATGGTTACCAAAGACAAATGGGTCCTGAACATAGTGTCCCAAGGCTACAGGTTCCATTTTCACACCCTACCAAGGTCAAAAGGTATGCCAGACCTGCCACACAATCAATGGGCAGAGGTACAAAAACAAATTACAGCCTCATGGACATGAGGGCCATTCAGAAAGTACCACAACTAGAGCAGGGGCAAGGATTTTACTCTAGACTCTTTCTAGTACCCAGAAAGGACAAAACCTGGAGACCAATACTGGACCTGTCTGTACTAAATACGTTTCTGGAAGTTCCAAAATTCAGGATGTTGACTCTACAGCAGCTACTGCCCATGCTGGGCAAGAAGGCTTGGCTCGTAACTTTGGACCTAAAAGAGGCATACCCGCATGTCCCAATCAGACAATCTTGCAGGAGATACCTCAGATTCATAGCTGGCTCAATGCATTACCAATTCTGTGCACTGCCCTTTGGCTTATCTACTGTGCCCAGAGTCTTCAGAAAATGCCTGGCACCAGTAATTGCATTTTGCATACAAAAAGGAATTCAAATATATCCCTACTTGGACGACTGCCTAATTCAAGTAGAGAACAGAGACATTCTTCTGAAACATCTGGCATTTGTAAAAAGATTACTAATTGGCCTAGGGTACACAGTAAATGAAAAGAAATTAAAACTAGTGCCTTCTCAAGAGATAATATTCCTGGGTGCAAGCTTAAACACAACTGCCCAGATGGCTTATCTCACGCCAGACAAAAACAACTGACTACTTACTTCAAGAAATTGGCAACAAAAACCCACTTATCTGCAAGGAAAATCCTGCAGGCCTTGGGTATCATGGCATCTTGCATTCTACTAATTCCATATGCCAGACTGCATATGAGGAAACTACAATGGTATCTAAAAAGTGTTTGGACTCAGCATTGCCACAGCCTGGAGACAGTAATTGCACTCATTCCCTGCCTACAACAGGAGTTTCGATGGTGGGCAGAAGCCTGTCACCACAACAAGGGTCTGCCATTCAGATTACCCACAGCCAGACAGACACTGACAACGGATGCATCAGACTATGCCTGGGGGGCCCATATGGCAGGAAAATGTATTCAGGGCACATGGCCTGCAAACCAGATGCATCTTCAGATCAATCAAAAAGAGATGCTAGCTGTTCAAAATGCCCTGACAGCTTTCAAGGACCTGCTTGATCCAGGACAGTTACTGATAAAGACAGACAACACTACAGTCATGTGGTACATAAACAAGCAGGGAGGTACACATTCCTACCCCCTCTGCAGACAAGCAATGACCTTATGGGACACAGCATTGGCTTTTCAAGTTCACCTGCAAGCACAATTCCTGCCAGGAAAAACAAATACTCTGGCAGATTTAACTAAGCAGAAACCTCATGGATCCCCATGAATGGAAACTGGATCCACAAGTCTTCAGCATGATAATAAGGAAATGGGGATGCCCAGACATAGATCTATTTGCCTCCCATCACAACTGCCAATTGCAGAGATTTTGCACAAGGATTTATCACAAGCAAGCATGGAAAGTGGGCGCCCTATCCTTCAGCTGGAAAAATCTAACTGTATATGCTTTTTCCCCACTGCCTCTTCTTCTCAGGGTACTCCTAAAGGTCAGACAAGAGAAGCCAAAATGATACTGATTGCACCAGACTGGCCACGCTAGCACTGGTATCCAAACCTAAAGAGCTTGTCTCAAGGTCCAGCATGGATATTGCCTCAAACTTCTCACTTACTGACCCAACAAAACAATAAGATCCTGCACAGCCAACTCAGGACCTTAAATCTGGCAGCATGGCGGATAATGTAGCCATTCAGAACACTCCTCTTTCAAAAGCTGTTATGGATGTTATCTTGGAGGCCAGGAGGCCTAGTACCAGAAAATCTTATGCAGAAAAATGGAAGAGATTCTGTGCTTGGAGCCAGGAACAAGGCAGTGACACGTGTGTACCAAATATCCCTCAGATTTTACAATATCTTACTGAGATGCTGAACAAAGGCCTTTCTTTCTCATCAATTAAGATTCATGCCTCTGCCATTTCAGCCCATTACAATATGGAATCACCTATCTTTTCTCATCCTTTAATAAGGCAGTACCTCAGAGGGGCCAAAAACATTAGACCTCCAAGGAGAGCACCAAGCCTGGGACTTAAAATATGTTTTGGAAAAACTCACACTGCCTCCTTTCGAGCCAGCATCAACATCAGATTTAAAATTCTTATCCTGGAAAACAGCTCTGCTCCTAGCAATAACTTCTGCAAGGCAAGTCTTGGAGTTACAAGCTCTCATGGCTGTGGAACCTTTCATCATTTTTCATCCTGACAGGGTTTCTCTGAGAACAAACCCTACATTTATGCCTAAGGTGGTGTCCAGTGTGGCCCTTAACCAAACCATTCACTTGCCTACCTTTTATCCAAATCCACTGAACAAGGGTGAGAAAATTCTGCATTCTTTGGACATGCACAGGCAGTTACGCTTCTACTTGGACAGAACTAAGCTTTCAGAAAGACTGAGCAACTTTTAGTGTCATATGTTGCAGGATCACAAGGAAAGGCTATCTCAAAACAGACTATTTCTAAATGGATAGGCCATTGCATCAGTTTCTGCTGTTTTCAGCATGGCAAATCAGTGCCTAAGGGCATTAGGCCTCATTCCACTAGAGCAGCAGCCACTTCAGCAGCCTTCCTCAGAGGAGTACCAACCAAAGATATCTTAGAGGCTGCAACTTGGAGTTCAGTGCACACCTTCATAAAGCACTACCACTTACCTCTTTACTCTAAGTCCAGAGCAGGCTTTGCCACTGCAGTTCTGCAGGGCCTCTTAGCCTCTCCTAACCCTTTTTAGCCCAGCCACCCTTCCTCAGCTTTGTGATTCAACCCAAGAGTAATGACTGCAACAGTGAAACACTATGAACATAGTACAGTTGTGTACCTACCATAAATTTAGATGTTCGAGTGTATTCACTGTTGCAGTCCAGGTTGCCCACCCACCATCCCCCTTTTCTTTGCTGGGACTTATCTGCACCTCTCTATCCTATACAACCTTTTTGGTGTATTTGCTTGTAGATGAAGGAAATGTTATTTTTGTGCATGCTTTTTTATTGGCATATTTTTTTCAGCCTACCAATTTGGGGGCACCTGACATCTGGGGCAAGAAAAACTGAAGAAAATGGCGTTGGCTGCATCTTTTATACCCCTGGCACACTGACGTCAGGGAAGTGGCGACAGCAACTGACGCCGGACCTAGACTTTGGAATTCTGGCCGACTGAGGGTAGCCTGCCAGCAGGATAACCCAAGAGTAATGACTGCAACAGTGAATACACTCGAACATCTACATTTATGGTAGGTACACAACTTTACTTTTTGTAGAGGTATGTTAAATTGTGTAGAATATTAGAAATGATCACCTTTTGTCCAGAAAAAAAAAATGGACCCTCACATCTCTCTGTGGATATAATTCCAAAGTACATTAGACTGGGGCAGGTAGAACGGGAATATACCTCACTGGGGCATTAACTGTGATGCTGAAAATGGTCACCTTCAGTTTAAGGAATGTTACTCACACTCTCATATCTGTTATAGTTTTATAAACTGTCGTACTGAAATTCCTAGAAAGGAACTTGACTTAGCTGTAAATGTGTGTGCGTGTGTGCTTGGTTTCTCACAGACATATACTTGAAAAGGTATTATTTTCAGTTGTTTTCAGCTTGAGATTATCAACAGATGTTGTTTTAGCCCAAAAGTAAATGCCATTATAAACTACACTAAAAGGGGTACCAGAATCCAGCAGCATGATCTGTATTGTGCGTATCCCTCAGATACTGCAGTGACATAAATATCTGTTGGGTAGGAAAATCGTGTTACCACTGCACATTGTGAATATAAAGTACATTGGGGGTATGTATAAGGGTGACTTGAGAAGTAACACAAAACCTGTTAAAAATAGCCAAAAGACTGAACATTTGAAAAAACTTTGACACCTAGCAGATCTTGTGAAAGTGGAAACTTGGCATCTCCAGCAAAACAAGTCAAATGACTGAAAAGTCATAGGGAATGACCCACATTGCTAGCTGATAAGAGCCAGCTTTCAGTCCTAGTCTGCAGTCACCCATGTTGGGCTAGTATATGGAATTTGAGTTTGGTGGTATTGATTCATTTCCTTGCACTTTCTACATTAGTAGAACAATCAGCTGACCACTGTGACTGTAGATATAACAAAAAATGTATTGATATCTCAAAGACATTTAAGGGGCTGCTAAGGAGGATAGTAGAAAATGGAAGCAATTATCTCCAATAGCAAGAGGATTTGCTAATAGTACTGAACCTGTGGAAAGGGACCGGTGAATTGTTAAAGGAATTTGTTCAGTACATGTAACAGCACAGTACATGTTTTAGGTTCTCTTAGATATTCTGACCATGACATAGATTTTTTAGATGTTAATTTAACTATCAAAGATGGTGTATGGAGATCTCATTATTTAGGAAAGACTGTAGGAGAAATGGACTTCTTCATCATTCCAGTATGCATCCAAGTCATATTTTTAAGAATATACCTAAAGGCTAATTTTTAGGAATGTCAAGATTACATACTAATGACAAGGATTATTTAGAAGCTAATAATAATTTGAAATGGGATTTCACCGATAGAGGTTATGGGTTGAAAAAAATTGATAGGTCATTAAATGAAGTAGTTACCTTGCGATCCACTGTTGGTAAATCGTACTTTATTAGCGGATCTGATGTAAATCTTTATTCATTCCTTACTGTTAGGACTTCGGTTCCATCCTCAGAACTGACACGGCCATTACCAAGCTCGCGCCAGCCAAAAACTCCTAGCTAAGACCTACCCACAATGCCCCTCTCAGTCTCTCCAGATCTTGTTTGCTGCGTTCCTCGTCAGACGTGCCAAGCCTTCTCTCAGCTAAGTGTTAGCTTTTTGTGTTTTTTTTCTCGATTCTAGTGTGTTGTAAGAGTTTTTTCTTGTCGTCCTTTTCTGTCTCTACTTTATTCTTCCCAACTAAGCTCTACCCACTACCTTTGGTAGTTTTTCATACCATCGTTGGTACTTCTCCCTGCCATAGTAGGCCCTCTCTCGCCTTTGGTATTTCTTAGTACCATTGTTGGTACTCTTTCCTCATCAAAAAAAAAAAGTGCTTTCTTTTGTCTTGTTGTTAGTTATTTAGTTTTGTTGTGTGGTTAGTGTGGTATACTCTCTGTTATGGCGGATAAGGCCAAGCTTGGTTTCAAACAATGTGATAAGTGTGGGTGGAAGTTGCCCATTTCTGACGGTCATTCCCGATGTGTTTACTGTTTAGCAACCATACGCTGGCTGAATACAAGAACAAACGTATCCTTAAGGGTATGTTAAATTCACCCTTTGCAGAAGCTGTATCTGGGATGGAGGTCCCACCACACCTCCAAAAGCATAAAGCTGTTAAAAGACATAAGAAGAAACAGAGTCTTTCACTTTCAACATCCATGCCCTCCTTGGAACCGTGTCGACACCGGGCGTCTCTCGCACCGTCGGCGCAGACAACTTAGGCACCCAGGTCCTTGTCGTTTCCCTCAGTGCCACCTTTGATTTTGACTCCCGACTCCTTCCACTGTACCGACCTCAGCACCATCTCCCACGGTGCCAACCTTGTTTGTGACACAGGCCCCGACTACTTAGGTTCATACTAGGCTATCTGCCCGAGGGCATTTACAAGCCTAGCCCATAGTTTTGTGGCTTACGCCACCCCTTTAGTATGGGGAACTATACCCATTATTTTGCTGTGCCTCTGTCGAGCAGTGACACTGAGGTAATCCCTGGGGTATATCTGCAATCTCCCATCCATTGGTCAAGATTTCTCTTGAACAAGGCCAGCGAGGTGCTCTGCCTCACATATACCGGGATTTTATTCCACAGCATAGGGAGTCTTTGGGTGATGAATCTATCCCTCCAGCACGTCCTATTAATAGCCGTGTCGAGGTTTAAGTCTCCGCCTTGTGGCTCTGACGGATCTAGATTTTTGAGGTGAAGCATATTCATCAAATCTGGGTTTGACATGGCCTTGTATGTTAGGCAAAGGTCACCTCTGAGCAAGCGGTGCGACTGAATAGAGCTGGAGTTCTTTCAGTCGGGCAGCATAGGACAGATGTTTGAGACCCTTTATCCTTTTGGTGAGGAACTTTGTGGCCTCTCCAGCTGCTGCAAGTGTCGGGTCAGATACATTCCGAATGGGGCATTGTACTCAATCATTGGTCTGATGAGTGATGAGTATAGGGAGACTATGACCTCCCTTGATCTAGATGAGAATCCCTTCATGATAAGGTGGGCAATGTAGAAGGTCTTCCTAACTACTTTAGCTACATGGGTGTCGAATGACAGACTACTATCAACCTGGGTCCCCAGGTCCCTGATAACTTCTTCTGTGCTCAGTGGATTGCCACCTATTTGGTAGCTAGGGGTAACCTTGTTTTTCCGAAGGGTATGACTATGCATTTTTGGCATTTAACTTTAGGGCATTGCTCTGGCACCAGTTATTCGGTTCTGTGTGACCCTTCTGAAGGATATCTGTGTCAGATGTGTTCTCTACTATGGCGCAGTTTGCAGTCATCTGCAAACTTTGTCAGCCATAAACCTCCTGTGTTTGCTTGTACTGGAAAAGTAGATGCCAAACAAGAGTGGGCCCAGGACTGAGCCCTGTGGTACACCACTTGTGACAGGCTTTGAGTCTGACATGGCGCCAGCAACTCTGACCCTGTGGGTTCTGTCACTCAGCCAGTTTGCAACCCATCTTGTGATGTATGGGTTAGCATTTAAGCTGATGAGTTTTTCAATGATACCCGAGTGGGGTATTGTATCGAAGGCCTTCGCCAGATTGAGGTAGGCTGTATGGACTGCCTTTCCCTCATCAATGGCTTTGGTGACTGTTTTGAAAAAGTCAACCAAGTTTAGAAGGCATGATCTGCCTTTGACAAAGCCAAACTGGGATGGATCCAAAGTCTGCAAATTCCCTATGTCTTTATTTATGAGGTCCATTATGATCCTCTCCATGGCTTTGCAGATAAGGCTTGTCAAGCTAATGGGCCGGTAATTTCCAGGGTCGGTGGAGGCACCGCCTTTGTGAAGTGGGACCACAGTTGCAGTGCGCCACTTCCTGGGTACGTATCCAGAGGTAAGACTATGATTAAACAGCTGTCCTAGCTGTGGGTTTAATTCCTCGTTGAGTTCGTGGAGCACACAGCCGGGGACACCATCAGGTCCCATGGATGCTGTGTTTTTGCTTTGGAGAGAGCAGTTCTCACTTGGCGTTGGAGATGTTTGGGGCTGCAATCGCTTGGTATAGATATCTCTCCTTTTGGGGGGGGGAGAAGTTTGCACTGAACCTGTCAGCCAGTATGTTGGCAATGTCTGTAGGATCAGTAATCTTCACATCATTTTGAACTAGTTCTGAGCATATCTGGGAGTTTCCTCCCAGGTTTCTAACATAGCTAAAGAAGGCCTTATGATTGTCTTTTGAGTCTTTAGCTGTTTTCTCTCAAAATTTGCTTTGGATGATTTTATGAGAGCTCTTAGTTTTTACTTATAGTGATCAAGGGTGTCTTACCTTTTAAGGATTTTGCTCTATCTTGTAGTAGCTTCCTCCTTTTGTTGTAGTTTGTTTATGGCTGGGGTCCACCAGACTGGACGCTTGCCTTTGGTACAAAGAGTCTTTGTTTTGCTTGGGATTGCCTTATCCATGCAGTCCTGCAGGTGCTGGTAGAAGGCATTTGTAAGTGATTCAGCGGCTTGAGTACTGTTTTCCACCTGCTCGAGGGCCTTAAAGGAGACCACACTAGTCTTTAGAAGTGTGAAGTCGGCTTTCGAGAAGTTCTTTACTGTGGTCTTTTATTTCAGGTGGGGTGGGATGAGGACCTCCAGCGAGATTAGTTTGTGATCTGATCTCACCAGTGAGGGGTATACTTCGGTGTTGAACATTGTGCTCCCATGTTCGTGATGATGAGATCAAGTATGTTTTCTCCTCTTGTGGGGATGGTGACTAGTTGTTCCATGGCATTTGAGTTTATGAATTCCAGGAACTTTTGGGCTAGGGTGTTTGGGCTTGAGTAGTGTTCCCAGTCTATATTAGGGTAATTGAAGTCACCTAGTATGATGGTGTTTGGTGATACATTTATCCCCTCTAGTGTTTTCAGGAAGGCCATGTGAGGTTCCTGAGTTTGTGAGGTGGCCTGTAACATGCTACAATTTGCAGAGCAGTCTTGCCTATGGTTAATTGCACCTGGATGGTCTCCGATGCATCGTGCTGCCACCAGTCTTGAGGTGTGGGTGTCCTTGATGAATATGGATACCCCCTCCTTTCTTGGTATTGTCCGGATTTTGGGGCGGAACGCATGATAAGAGGTAAAACCTGATAGTGCTGGGGTGCTCTCAGGAGCCTTGAACCAGGTTTCTGTCACTGCACAGACATCGATGTTCTCCATACTGAGAAGGGCCTCGAGTGCGTGCATTTTGAGATTTAGACTTCTGGCATTGAGCAGCATTACCCTTAGTTTTTTCCTTTTTGTGTTCTAGGGTGGTAGGTTTAGAATTTGAGCCTTGCCTAAAAAGGCACTATGGGGTGGCAAGAGCCTTTGCCAATATCCGAATCCCAGGGTGACAGGTGCAAGCCGTCCCTTGCGAAGCAGCGTGGCTTGTCCAGCATGTCATCCCAGGCAGACAGACATTGGATCCCCTTTGAATGACACCAGAGTTTAAGCCAATTGTTAAAGCTGATCATCTTATCTCTGTATTGTGGCATCATTCTTGGTGAAGGTAGGATACTGCTCAAGGTCAGGGTCATACCTGCCTGGGCTACATAATCAGAGAGCTCCTCAATGTCTCTTTTCATGTAGTCCAAGGAGGTGCCTCAGGTCGTTTACACCAGCGTGGACAATGACTGAGTCATTTGTACCCGCTGTTGAGAGACCTGAGTGCTTGCGTTATGTGGCGGATTCTAGCGCCTGACAGGCAGCTTACTGTGACCTTCTCCTTACTCAGTCTGGTGAGCGGGATGTCAGTGTGTCTGACTATGGAGTCACCAATGACTAGTGTGTCTGGCATTGTGTTTGGCCTTAAGGGCTGTGACTGTTTGACACTCTGACTGTGAGGTCTATGTGTTGCAGGTGTTGTGTTCTGAGGTGGTGGTTGTTTGGGTGTCTGCTTTGGTGGCCTCTGCTGTTTTGGTAGATTTTTGATCAGAGCCACGAGTATGTCTTTGTGTGTTTATGTGTATGATTTGAGGTTGTGATGGTACTATGTGAGACTGGGTCTATAGTGTGTGTGGTAACCTTCTCCTCCTGACTGGTCTTGCCAGTCCTATGTTGAGAGAGCTCAGCCTCCAGTTTGGCCGTATAGTTGCATCTCTCGCATGTATTTGTGTTTTGTGGGAGGAGGAGAGGGTTGTTCAGGTACATGAGGCAATTGTAACATTGCCTCAATATTCCCAGGTTCACCAGCTGAGCAGGAGAGGACACTAGCAACTGATCCCTCGACATGCTAGAAGGACTAGACAAAAACTTTAAAAGAGATTCTCGGGACGTGGGTGACCGAGAAATGGGGTTTGCCTTTTGGGGTGCTATCTATAAGAGTGCCGTATCAAGGTAATAAGTACTGTAGGAGCAAGTGCTAGGTTTAACAGATAGAGAAAAGTCTACTTGGAGTCAAGTAGAGATGATCTTTTAGGTATTAGAGAAAGTGCTAGTAACAGGGATGCTTAAAGGTAAGATTGAAAAGAATGCACTCTGCAGTGTGCACTAGAGAAGTTAGATATGAAAGTAGGTAACTTGAGTTTTACCTGTTTAAAAGTTAAGGTTTAGTGGAGAGTTACTATTTTAAAACAGCAAGATGGACTGAAAGGGTGGTTACTTTTGTATTTTGGTACTATGAAATACTGTAGGATGGCCAATAAATTTAAATAATTGAAGGGTGGGATTTCAAAAGTGATGGTTTTGTGATTACTCACATAAGCCAGTGAAAGTAGAGAGAAATGAGATATATGGTCAGATTAACATAAGAGGCGGGCAACTAGAAAGACAGTGGTATTTAACAAGACAACTTAAATGGGTGGGAGGGAGGGAAAAATTCTGCCTGACTCAGAACAGAGAGAGCTGTGGTCTCTTTTGAAGTTTTAATATGCTGTTAAAACAGAATGCAAGCAAAACACAAGGTAAAGAAAACAAACTACAGTATTCAAAATATAGAAAGGCAATACAGAAATACAAAAAATAACAGCAAACTAACCTTTCCTTCACAGCAAAGTGTAGCAGAGTCTGGATGAGCCTTTCTGGTAAAGCAGTGCCTGCATCGACACCATCTCCGGCCACGGTGCCGATGTCTTACACAGCTCCTCTGGTAATAATTCCTTCGGTTCCGAAGATCAAGCACCTTCCAAGAACTAGATAATCTCCTTCTTGTGATCCTTTTTGGGACAGCAATTTAGTCCCTTTCTTAAGAGGCCAGACTCCCCATCAGCAGCGTCCTTCAGGTACACCAGGAGTCTTTTGGAACAGGATATAGTGAGGGTTGTCGACCAGCTTTTGGCAGCTAGAGGATTAACCACCCAGACCAGGTCTTCCCACCCCCTTGGAGCAGAAGCTTTCACGGCGCATTCTCCTGTCTATCCTCCTCCCACCTCCACCCGGGTTTCAGAGACTTTGGTACCGATGGCCATCCCAGTACATACTGTCTCAGCACTGACAGCAGAGGCTTCCCTGTCGGCACTGATTACTCTTGGTGTTACAGCTCCTTTGGAACTGGGGCACTCTCAGAGTAGTGATTGGGCTGTTGGCACCATGGCACCTAGTTCAGCGCCAATTTTTTTCTTTGGCACTATCTATGGCCACGGTTCTCCCGACAGCTGCCGGTCCTCTCAGAGCTCCTCACCTGGAGGTGGGCTCCTCGGGGCGGGGTGTGACCCCAGTTCCGAGGTTGTCCTTCTCGGTTCCAGGCTCCCATCTCTCCTAAGGTGGGCCTGCTTTCCAGGTGATGGAGAGGGTCCTTGCTTCAACAGGCTCGCAGTTGACACCACTGGCATCGGAACCAGAATCGCCCTCTAGCTTGCAGCATTCTCTTCCTCCTCCTGTGGAACTTCGAGCATGGGAGCTGCAAGGCCTGCCCTCAAAGGGAACCCTCTCTCCATAGTCCTCCTCAAAAGATCCCACTGGGGAGCCACCCCGGAAGAAACTTTGCAAGAGGAAGTGTCTTGATTCCCCTGAGAAATCCATCACTGACGAGACAGATTATGATGAGGGAGAAGGGTCCCCATGGTCTCCCCTGGAAGACGTCTCATTTGGAGACATTCTCGAGATCCTCAAGCAGAGGGGAGACTGGAAGCCCTCCAACCCTTCTTCAGAGGAATCTGTGTTCTTGCAGGCTTTTTGTGCTCAGCCATCTACTTCCTGGGTGACCCCACTTGCAGATGAGCTCATTTGACTTATTGTGGAGCGTGCCTGGAAGGCCCCAGACAACATAGAACCCATCCCCTGAAGGCCAGATAAAGTTTTGTCCACTCAGGAAGACCAGCCCAATTGGTCCAAACAACTGGTAGTCTATTCCATGGTTGTGGCGGCGGCCACCAAGAAGGAACTAGCGGAATATAGTTCTACTGCTTATCCCCAGAACAGGGAGTCTCAGGCTAAAGACAGACTGGGGAAGTGGACTAAGTGGACTTATGCTTCATTGACCTTTGCCATCCGGTCACTGAATTACCTGGGACACTTTACTCGCCTCCAAAGAGATGTAATTTCTGAAATGTCTGCCTCTTTGGCGGAGGTACTGCCTAAGGAGGTGCGTGATACTGTTGCCTCTCAGCCCGTTACCTTGGAATCAATCTCAATCTCCTCAATATCCTTGATTTCTCACACTACCGAGGGGGCAGCTCAAGCAGCTGCATCGGGCATCGTTATGAGATGACATGCTTGGATGCGTTTGTGTGACTTCATGGACCCCTTTAAATCTTCCTTTGTCAATGTGCCTGTTGACGAGTCTTCCCTTTTTGGTCCCAAAGTAAGAGAGACACTTTCACATAGTGAGAAGGACGGAAAGACCCCCCCCCCCCGAGGTCCTACTCCAGGAATCAGAGGGGAAGAAATTTGTGGTTCAAGAAGTCCCAATGATCTTTTCGTGACACTCGTGACGAGCAATCCCCCTGGGGCAGAGGGGGGCAACTCATTTGGAAGATGCCCCTTTCGGGGCAGAGGGGGTCCACATAACCAGGGAGCTAGAGATTCTTTCTCTAGCAGACCTTTCCAGCCTTCCTGAACAGCGGCCCGATTGCTTTCCTCTGGAAGCAGTCTGGGGTCAATTTTCCCTGCACTGACAGGCCTGGCAACTCATAACGGATGCGTAGGTGCAGAGGATAATATTTAGAGGCTATCATATCCTTTTTGACCTCACCACCAGACCTGTAAAACAAATCCCCGACATCCCACCCAGTCGGAGGGAAGCTGCAGCCTTAGAAATCGAAAAGCTGCTAAGAAAGAGTGTCATTCAATTGGTCCCACCAGACCAAAGAGGATCCGGCTTTTACTCAAAGTTATTTTTAGTGCCAAAAATGACGGGACTGGAGACCAATCCTGGATCTCAGTTTACTAAACAAATTAATCAAACCTCAAAAATTCCGGATGGGCACGGTACAGTCCATTCTCCCCTTTCTGGGGCAGGACAACTGGATGTGCTTTATAGATCTCCAGGACGTGTATTACCACATAAAAATGAACAAACACTCCCGGATTTTTTTCCGCTTCTGGCTGGGAGCCAATTATTACCAGTTCAGGGTACTGCCCTTTGGTCTCTCGACAGCCCCCAGAGTATTCACCAAATGCATGGCAGTCATAGTAGGTCATCTTTGACTACAAGGATTCAAGGTGTTTTCATAGCTAGATGATTGGCTCCTTACCGCCACGTCCAGGAATCTTCTCATTCTCAGTCTCTCTTATACTCAAGTCCTTGCTTTTTGCCAAGGTATCACGATTAACATGCACAAATCGCACATGTCTCCATCAAGAACACTGGAATTCATTGGAGTGATCTTCGACACATCATCCTGTCAAGCTTCCCTCCTTCCTCACAGGCTTTCAAAAATAAGAAACCAGATTCAAGTCCTCCTCCTGCAGACATTTGTACCAGCATGCCTTGTACTATAACTATTGGGCTCTATGGCAGCAACCATTACCTTGGTACCACTGGTGAGGTTGCACATGAGACTATTGCAGTGGCTCCTCTTATCACAATGGTCGATCTTAACTCACCTACTCGACCACATGGTATGCCTTACAAATCTTTGCAAGAAACAAATGCTTTGGTGGATGAAGCCAGAATCAAATCTTTGGTTTCGACTGTTCTGTCTCCCCCAGCCCAGGGCCACGGTGACCACAGACGCTTCTCTGTTGGGGTTGGGGGGTGACATGTCCAGGGAAAGACAGTTCAAGGCACCTGGTCCCCCACGGAGGCCAATTTGCAGATAAATGTCCTGGAATTGTGGGCAGTTCTCTTAGCACTGCAAGCATTCCACACATCCCTTCCTTCCAGGACCATTACAATTCAATCGGACAACATGTCAGTCATCTTGTATATCAACAAACAAGGTGGAACCAGGTCTTAGCCCCTGTGTCAGGAAGCCATGAGAATTTGGCATTGGGCAATGGCTTCCAACCGCTTTTTCATAGCAACGCACATTCCCGGGAGTTCCAATCTTATCGCAGACAATCTGAGCAGGAACATTCACGAGTGGTCCCTCAATCTATAACAGTGGATCAGATCTTCTGCTGTTGGGGTAGACCTTGCTGTGACCTGATGTCCTTCAAGGATGCATCTGCAGTCATCACATATGGGTTGTCCTGCCTCAGGCAGCCCTTCGGTCAGCCGGATTCCAAAGTCTGGGTCCGGCGACGGCTTATGTCGCCCTTTCCCCGAAGTCAGAGCGCCTGGGGTATAAAAGCGTCAGCCGACGCCATCTTCCCCAGTCTTTCTTGCCGCGTGGTGCCCGAAGCAGAAGCAGTTCATAGCGCCCGGCCAGCTCCTGTAATTCAGCTAAACTGAAGACTTCAAAAGCTAAGTACCCCGTTGGGGACTCTTTCTTGCCTCAGCCGATGTCAGATGAAATTAATAATTGCTTAACTTGTGGGAAACAAATACCTCATAAGGATTTCCACTCTTACTGCCTACCTTGCCTAGGCCCAGACCACGACGTCTTGGCCTGTCCCGCCTGTGCTTCCTTCAACCGACGCACCCTTAGACGTCGGGCGGAGTTTGCAGAGGAATTTTTTGGGGCTAGTTTTTTCTTATATTATGTCGTCGGAGACTCCAACTTCACATTTAATAAAGAAACGGAAGGACAAGGACCGACACACGCGGTCCGCGGTTTCGGCTGAAACCACGGCCAGGCCTACATGAGTGTCTCGGCTGAAACCGAGTCCTTGGTACTTCCGTCCACCGAAACCGTACAACCGACAACCTCGGCCCCGGAGGCCACTTCTGTATCGGTTATTGAATCTCCTTTGGAATCTGGTGTCCAGGAACCTTCCGACACCATTCCCTTAGGCAAAACTACTCCAGCACGTGGTGCAGCCAGGCCTCCTGCATCCATGTCTGTTAAGGCATTCTCTAGGGCTAAAGCTGCTAAACACTCAAAATCTATGCCTCCCAGGGTTATCCCTCAGGGACCCACTTCATGTTCTCAGATTCTTAGTCTAGCAGAGGACCTTATTTCATTAAATAGGGGCTCTCAGCCTCATCCGGACAGGGGCTCTCAACCTCCTATAGAAAAAAGGCCCAGGGTTGAGCCCTCTGATCCACATTCCTCAGATGAGGCCTCTGATGGCTCTGCTCTTGGACTACCAGGAGGAGGCTTTCGGCTCACGAGGATTCTGATGCAGAGGAATCTATCCCTTCGGCTCCCTCCTGAAGAGCTGTCTTTTGGGGAAACTCTGCACACTATGAGGGAGCATTTCCAATGGCAGGGCCAGGAATTCTCTGATTCCAGGAAAAGATTAAGGACCTTCTTGCATTTGCCCCAGCATAGACCTTTGGCTATTCCCCCTGTTTTGAATGTCATTGATGATGTGTACTCTGAGTCTAGCACAACCCCTGACACTCTCCCTCCGGCCCCTTCCAAACCCGATAGGTATTACAGGGTCCCGGAATCTCATCTTTTCCTTTACAAGGCCCACTCTGCTGATCCAGAAACTATTTCCCAGGGCCCTAAAGGGGTTGCAACTGTCACTTAAAAAAATCCACTCCCCTCTGAAAGGGAGTCCAGGGCTTTAGAGCGATGGGGTAAAAAAGTGTATACTTCTGCTACCCTTTCTGTGAGGGCTTTAAACTATCAATTTCATATGATACAGTACCAAGAGTATTTGTTAGATGAATTGCATAAAAAACTGTCTTCACCTGAACCCCTAGATCGTAAATCACTTCAGGATCTGGTACATAACTCTCAACAGGTTAGCAACCATTTCTTGCAGTGTGGTTATGATGCATTGGAAGCTTCATGTAGGTCAGCTATGACAGGTGCAGTCATACGTAGGCATGCTTGGCTGAAGGAACAATCTCTGCCAGACCATGTTAAAGCAAAGCTTCTGGATGCTCCACTGGAAAAGCAAAAGTTATTTGGCTCCACTGCTCAGGAGGTCTTAAAGAAATTTGAAGAAAAGGCAAAATCTGTACAAACAGTCAAAGATTTTATGCAAGTCCAACCACCAAGATTCAGCAGAAATTGGCCTTCCAAGAACTGGTCCTTTCCAGACACAGAGAGATTTCAGAGAGGCAAGAACAGGCGTGCCAGACGTAGAGGGCAAGCTAGAGGCTCCTACAGAGGACATCAATGGCAGCCTCCCAACCAGAGAGGTAGTGCAGGGCCTACAACTGCTGCACAAGGGCAGACTCAATGACTTTACTTTGACACCGCCAACCAGGGCTCAATTGGAAGCACCTTTGGGTGGAAAGCTTTCCTTATTTACAGAAAATTGGCACATTATTACAAGGGACAAATGGACACTACAAATAATAGACAAAGGATACAGGTTCCATTTCCACACATTACCGAAAAGAAAAGGCATGCCAGACCTGCCACCAAATCAAAGGGCAGAGGCTTTGAAACAAATTTCAAACTTAATGCAAATGAAAGCAATAGAAAAGGTTCCTCTCTCAGAACAAGGCCAAGGATTTTATTCCAGACTCTTCCTTGTTCCAAAAAAAGAAAAGCAATGGAGGCCTATTCTCGACTTGTCCGCACTAAATACTTATCTCATTGTGCCAAAATTCAAAATGCTGACTCTACAGCAACTCCTTCCCATGCTGGGCAAGGGGTCTTGGCTGGTAACTCTGGACCTCAAGGAGGCATACCTGCATGTCCCTCTCAGACAAAGCTGCAGAAAACACCACAGATTTCTTGCAGGTTCAGAGCATTATCAATTCTCAGCATTGCCCTTTGGCTTATCTACTGCGCCCAGAGTATTCACGAAATGCCTGGCATCAGTAATTGCACACTGCAGACTTCAGGGGATGCAAATATACCTGTATCTGGACGACTGCCTTATACAAGCGGACAGCCAACAAATTTTGGTAAAACACTTGAATTATGCCATCCATCTTCTTCAGGCCTTGGGATATACAGTCAACATTCACAAGTCAAGACTTGTACCATCCCAAAGAATAACCTTTCTGGGTGCGAATCTAGACACAACCACCCAAATGGCTTTCCTCACAGAAGAAAAACAAAGTCAACTACCGGATTACTTCAAAAACCTGTCAAGACAAACTCAGCTGACTGCAAGGAAAATCCTGCAGGCCCTGGGTTACATGGCTTCTTGCAGTCTTCTGATTCCTCAAGCAAGGCTACATATGAGGAAACTACAATGATACCTAAGGAGTTTATGGACTCAGCGCAGTCACAGCTTGGAAACCTTGATACCACTCATCCCATGCCTTCAAAGGGAGTTTCTGTGGTGGGCTCAAGCAAGCCAGTCAAACAGGGGTCTGCCCTTCAGCAAACCTACAGCCAGTCAAACCATTACAACGGATGCTTCAGACCATGGATGGGGAGCGCACATGGAGGGAAGGTGCATTCAAGGACTATGGTCACAAAAAGAGCTACGCATGCACATAAACCAAAAGGAAATGCTGGCAGTGATACATGCAATCGCAGCCTTCAAGTTATTTCTACAACAAGGCCACCTGCTAATAAGGACAGACAACACCACAGTTATGTGGTACATAAACAAGCAAGGAGGCACCCATTCCTACCCTCTTTGCAGGCTGGCAATGAATCTATGGGAACTTTCCTTGACACTCAATATACAGCTGCAATCCCAGTTTGTGCCAGGAAAGGACAATATACTGGTGGACAGCTTAAGCAGGAACATCATGGATGCACACGAATGGATGCTGCACCCAGACATCTTCCATCAGATAACACTCTCATGGGAGAGACCGGACATAGACCTCTTTGCCTCCCCACACAATCATCAGCTGGAGAAATTCTGCTCAAGGACATACCACCCACTAGCATGGAAAGTGGACGCCCTCTCTTTCAGCTGGAGAACTCTAACAGTGTATGCATTCCCACCTCTTCCATTAATGACCAAGGTCTTACTGAAGATCAGGGCAGAGCAGCCAAGAGTGATTCTGATAGCCCCGGACTGGCCAAGACAGCACTGGTACCCATTGCTAAAGAGCATGTCACGGACGAAACCATGGCTTCTTCCACAATGGCCACTTCTCCTGACACAGCACAATTACAAAACTCTGCATTCCAACCTGAAAACATTGCAACTAGCTGCCTGGAAAATACCTTGATTCATCACCAGGATAAGCTATCCAAGAGAGTGAAGGATATCATCATGGAAGCTCGCAGGCCTTCCACAAGAAAGGCATACTCAGCAAAATGGAAAAGATTTCACATCTGGAGCACCTCAAAGGGCCTAGATGCAACAGTTATGAACATGGCACATATCCTGGAATATTTGGCAGAAATGCTCCACAATGGCCTGTCTTACTCTTCCATTAAAATTCATGCTTCAGCAATTTCAGCAGAGTACAATACTGATCCACCTGTCTTCTCTCATCCTCTCCTAAGACAGTTTCTAAGAGGAATTAAAAACATTAATCCCCCAAGGAATCCACCAGTGCCTACTTGGGACCTTAACTTCATGCTGGAAAAACTAACACTGCCCTTTGAACCAGCAGCATCTGCAGAACTACAGTTCCTGTCTTGGAAGACTGCTTTTCTTCTGGCCATAACCTCAGCAAGAAGAGTATCCGAGTTACAGGCCCTCATGGCAGTGCAACCATTTCTTATCTTTCATCAAGACAGTCTCTTTGAGAACCAATCCTTCATTCATGCCAAAGGTGGTATCCAGAGTCTCATTAAACCAAGCTATTCACCTGCCTACCTTCTTTCCAAATCCACAAAACAAAGGGGAAAAGCTTCTGCACACCCTGGACATACACAGACAGTTGCGCTACTACTTGGACAGAACTAAAAGTAACAGAAAAACTGACCAGCTGTTTGTAGCATATGCTGCTGGTGCACAAGGAAAAGCAATTTCAAAACAGACAATTTCTAAATGGATAGGAAACTGCATTCGTTTTTGTTACTCCTTTCATGGAAAAACTGCGCCAGCTAACATTAGACCTAATTCGACCAGAGCCACAGCCACCTCCACAGCCTTCTTAAGAGGGGTGGCTACCAAGGACATTTTAGAAGCTGCTACATGGAGCTCCGTGCATACATTTTCCAAGCATTAACAATTTACCTTTATATTCCAGATCCAGAGCAGGCTTTGCTACAGCAGTCCTGCAGGGCATTTTAGCTACACCATCCTTTACATAGATCCTCCACCCCCAGATTGGCTATGGTATTCATCCCATATGTGATGACTGCAGATGCATCCTTGAAGGACATAGTACAGTTTTGTACCTACCATAAATGTAGATGTCCGATAGGTATGCATCTGCAGTCAGGTTTACCCTCCCACCTTCCCCTCTGTGGTATTTATTGGGTACTTATCCCTCTCATAGCTTGCTGGGGTTATCTATTATGGTGTATTTGTTTTATATATATATATATATATATATATATATATATTTTTTTTTTTTTTGCATATATATTCCTGTGCATGTTTGGAATTTATTGCATTCTTCCCAATTTAGACTTCCTTAGAGGGCACCTGGCATCTGGGGCAAGAAAAACTGAGGAAGATGGCATCGGCTGACGCTTTTATACCCCAGGCGCTCTGACATCGGGGAAAGGGTGACATGAGCCGGCCGACCCAGACTTTGGAATCCGGCCGACCGAAGGGCTGCCTGAAGCAGGACAACCCATATGTGATGACTGCAGATGCATACCTATCGGACATCTACATTTATGGTAGGTACAAAACTGTACTTTTGCTTCTCCCCTAAACAACAAATGCAGAAGCTATCTTGCCCTGATCCCCCCTTAGGGGGGAGTCACAGAGAGATGCTTTGATGCACGATTGGCCGCCGAGTCTGCTGTATGCCTTTCCCCCATTTCCCCTCATCCCAAAATTCCTCCAGAAAGCTCAAAGGTTGAGAAGGAAAGTGATCCTCATTGCCCCTTATTGGCCCCGTCAAGTCTGGTTTCCTTTCCTATGGCCTCACCTGATTCACGGCCCATGGATCCTGGATCAATGCCAAGGTTTGCTGGCTCATCCTCAGGGACTGATTCACCCCAATCTCCACAGCCTCAAGCTCGCAGCTTGGTTTCTCCACTTCCGATGATTGCCAGGCTACCTGATATTTCATCCCCTGTTTGCGAGATTCTTCTGACTTCGCACTAACCTTCCACAAGAAAAATTTATTCTAGTAAGTGGACTAGGTTCTCTAGATGGGCCAAAGAACACAACATAGATCCCTTTTTCATGCCTATTCAGAAGATACTACAATACCCAACTACCCTTTTGCACACAGGAGCTTCAGCATCAACAATTACAGTGCATTTAGCAGCTATTGCAAATTTTCACAATGGAATTGACAATTCATCTGTTATGTCACACCAACTGTGCAAGACCTTCATGAAAGGAGTATTACATATTAAACCACCGGTCAAGCCTCCTGTAGAGCCATGGGACTTGACTTTGGTGCTTCAGTCGTTCTTCCTTCCAGCCTTCTAACTCCTGTGATATAAAATTTTTGTCTTGGAAAACTGCTTCTAGTAGCCCTTACCTCAGTGAGAAGAGTATCTGAGTTGCAGGCCTTGAGTGTCAAGAGACCTTACTTGATTTTTCATAGGGAACGAGTGTCCCTACATACTGACCCCACCTTTTTTGCCCAAGGTCATTTCTGTTTTTTCCATTAATCAATCTATTCACCTGCCGGATGTCCTTCAAGGATGCATCTGCAGTCCTTACAAATGGGTTGTCCTGTCGTCAGGCAGCCCTTCGGTCGGCCGGATTCCAAAGTCTGGGTCTGGCCTCGGCTGGTGTCGCACTTCACTCGACATCATAGCTGCAGTTATTCGGGTATAAAGGCATCAGCCAACGCCATTTTCCTCAGTCTTTCTTGCCGCGTGGCGCCCGAAGCAGAAGCTGTTCGCAAGTGCCGGTCGGTCAGAACCAGAGATTACTACTACCGAATACTTCTACTACCGAAGACTTCTAAAAAGCTAAGTACCCCGTTGGGGACTCTTTCTTGCCTCAGCCGATGTCAGAAAAAGTGAATAACTGTTTAAATTGTGGGAAACAAATACCTCATAAAGATTTCCACTCTTACTGCTTACCTTGCTTAGGCCCAGACCACGACGTAGCAGCTTGTCTAGCCTGTGCTTCTTTCAACCGACGACGCTTAGACATCGGTCTGAATTTGCTGAAGAGTTTTTCGGCTCCGCTTTTGCTTACATTATGCCATCAGATACTCCGACTATGCAAATTTCTAAAAGCAAGGAAAAGGACCGACACTCGCGCGGTCCCATGGTTTCGCCGAAACCGCGGTTAAATAACCATGAAGCATCTCGTTTCGCTGAAACCGAGTCCACGGTTCTTCCTTCCGGCCGAAAAGTTGCCACTTACCGAGGCCTCTTCCAGCTTGGCTGAATCTGCTACTGAAATCCCACCTGCTCCTGCAGGTTCACAGGATTTATCAGATACTATCCCTTTGAATATTTCTACCCCTGCACGTGGAGCTGCTAGGCCTCCTGCATCCATGTCAATTAAGGCCTTTGCCAGGGCTAAAGCAGCAAAAACTACCAAAACTGTGCCTGCTAAGACCCTCCTCACAGGCCCAGTTCTAGTTCACAAATGCTTAGTCTAGCAGAGGATCTCATTTCTTTGATCCGGGATCCCAACCACATCCAGACAGGGCCTCTCACCCACCTCCAGAGAAGAGGACTAGAGTAGAGCCCCCTGAGCCAGTTTCTTCAGATGGCTCCTCTAATGAATCAGATAATTCAGACCCTCCAGAGGCCCCTTTTTCTCCTTATGAGGACTCTGATGCAGAAGAGTCCATTCCTTCTGCCTCTCCGCCTGAGGAATTTTCTTTTGGGGAAACCTTGCATGCTATGAGGGAACAATTTCAATGGCAGGGCCAGGATTTTTCAGACTCTAGGAAAAGGCTTAGAACCTTTTTGCATTTGCCACAGCATAGGCCTTTATCCATTCCTCCAGTACTTACTGTTGTGGATGATGCTTTTAATGATGCTTGTACTGCTCCTGATTCTCTTCCTCCGGCCCCTGCTAAGCCCGATAGGTACTACAGGGTTCGGACACACATTATCATTTGTATAAGGCCCTTTTGCAGATCCAAACTATCTCCCAGGGACCCAAGGCTGTAGCAGCTACCTCTACCAAAACCCTCCCCTCTGAAAGGGAATCTAGGGCCTTAGAGAGATGGGGTAAAAAAGTTTACACTTCTGCTACTCTTTCAGCTAGGGCCTTGAACTGTCAATTCCACATGATCCAGTATCAAGAATTTATGTTAGACCAGTTAACTAAAAAGCTGTCCTCGGATGAACCATTAGACAAAAAATCTGTTCAGGAAATGGTACATAACATTCAGCAGGTCAGTAACCATTCCTTAAAATGCGGCTATGATGCACTGGAGGCTTCCTTTAGATCAGCCATGACTGGCACAGTGATCAGAAGACATGCATGGTTAAAAGAGCAGGCCTTACCAGATCATGTTAAATCAAAGCTTCTAGATGCTCCCATGGACAAGATCAATTTGTTTGGCTCTCCTGCACAACAGGTGCTGAAGAAGATGGAAGAGAAGGCAAAATCTGTCCAGACAGTCAAAGATTTCTTACAGGTCCAACCTCCAAGGTTTAGCAGGAATTGGCCCTCCAAGAATTGGTCCTTTCCAGACACCTCCAGAGCTCAGAGAGGCAGGAATAGGCGCTCAAGAGGCAGGGGTCAATCCAGAGGGGCCTACAGGGGACGTCAGTGGCAGGCTAACAACCAGCGAGGTACAGCCACAGATACAGCCACCACCACGACTACAGGACAATCACAGTGACTTGGCTCTAGCACCGCCTACCAGGGAACAACTAGAAGCACCCTTAGGCGGAAAGCTAGCCTTATTTACAGTAAATTGGCATTACATCACAGGAGACAAGTGGATTTTGCAGACAATAGACCAAGGTTACAGGTTTCATTTCCATACTCTACCAAGGAAGAGAGGAATGCCAAACCTACCTCCAAATCAAAAGGCAGAAGCTCTAAAGCAAATAACTCACTTACTAAGGATGAGAGCTGTAGAAAAGGTACCATCTATGGAGCAAGGACAAGGATTTTACTCCAGGCTCTTCCTGGTACCAAGAAAAGAAAACCAATGGAGACCTATTCTCGACCTGTCCGCTTTAAACACATACCTCATTGTCCCAAAATTCAAAATGCTGAACCTACAGCAGCTTCTTCCCATGTTGGGCAAGGAGTCTTGGCTGGTAACTCTAGATCTCAAGGAGGCATACCTGCACGTCCCCATACGACCAAATTGCAGAAGATACCTCAGATTTCTTGCAGGATCAGAGCATTATCAATTCTCAGCATTGCCCTTTGGCTTATCTACTGCGCCCAGAGTGTTCACAAAATGCCTGGCATCAGTAATTGCTCATTGCAGGCTTCAGGGAATTCAAATCTACCCTTACCTGGACGACTGCCTGTTACAAGCGGACAACAAAAACAAACTAGCAGAAGACTTAAAAAGGGTCATTTATCTACTGCAAGCCCTGGGATACACAGTCAATATAAAAAAGTCAAGGCTGATACCATCCCAAAGGATAACCTTTTTGGGTGCAGAGCTGGACACATCAAAACAAATGGCATTCCTAACAGTAGAAAAACAGGAGCAACTCCCTCTCTACTTCTTGGCATTAATAAAACAGAACCAGCTAACAGCAAGAAAAGTCCTGCAAGCCTTGGGTTTCATGGCATCCTGCATAATTTTGGTTCCACATGCCAGACTGCATATGAGAAAGTTACAGTGGTACCTAAGGAATTTATGGTCTCAGCACAAGCACAGCCTAGAAACCCAAATTCCAATAATCCCATGCCTGAAGCAAGAATTCAAATGGTGGGCTCAGGCCTGTCAATCAAACAAAGGACTGCCCTTCCACAGCACTCAACCAAGCCAGACCATCACAACGGACGCCTCAGACCTCGGTTGGGGCTTACATGCTGGACAAGTGCATACAAGGCTTATGGACTCAAGACCGGCTGCACCTACACATAAATCAAAAGGAATTGCTGGCAGTAAAACTGGCAATTCAGACATTCAGACCATTTCTTCGACAAGGTCAACTGTTGATAAGGACAGACAACACCACAGTTATGTGGTACATCAACAAACAGGGAGGCACACATTCGTACCCTCTATGCCGGATGGCAATGGACCTCTGGAATGTGGCCCTGAGCCTCAACATTCAGTTACAAGCAATTTTTGTGCCAGGAAAAGAAAACATACTAGCAGACATACTAAGCAGAACTACCACGGATGCTCACGAATGGATGCTGCATCCGGACATATTCAAAACCATTACAAGAAAATGGGGACTACCAGAAATAGACTTATTTGCATCCCCACGCAATCACCAACTGAAGAAATTCTGCACAAGGACGTACCACCCGCTTGCTTGGAAAGTGGACTCCTATCTTTCAGTTGGAAAACCTGACAGCATATGCATTCCCACCACTTCCTTTGATGCACAAGGTGCTATTGAAGATCAAAGAAGACCGTCCAAGGATCATCCTGATAGCTCCAGACTGGCCAAGGCAACATTGGTACCCATTACTGAGGAGCATGTCTGGGGAACAAATATGGCCTCTACCACTGGTTCCCTTACTGTTAACACAGAACAACTACAACACCCTGCATCCAAACCTGAAGACACTGCAGCTGACTGCCTGGAACATTGCATAAGACCAAATAACCCAAGTTTATCCCAAAGGGTTAAAGACATTATCTTGGAGGCTCGCAGACCCTCAACAAGAAAAAAATATTCAGCAAAATGGAAAATATATCACATTTGGAGTACTGCAAAAGGAGAAAATGTGTCACTGGTAAACATAGCCAACATCCTGGAATACTTGGCAGAGCTCTTCCACAACGGCCTGTCCTATTCTTCCATTAAGATTCATGCATCAGCTATTTCAGCAGAATACAACTTGGATCCTCCAGTCTTCTCACATCCTCTGCTCAGGCAGTTTCTGAGAGGAATTAAAAATGTAAAACCACCTAGGAAGCCACCATTGCCAGCATGGGACTTGAACTTTGTGCTAGAAAAGTTGACACTCCCTCCTTTCGAACCAGCAGCAACAGCAGAATTACAATACTTATCATGGAAAACTGCTTTCCTGCTTGCAATCACTTCAGCAAGAAGGGTATCTGAGCTACAGGCATTAATGGCAGTACAGCCTTCCTGATCTTCCATCAAGATAGAGTGTCCATGAGAACAAATCCTACTTTTATGCCAAAGGTGGTCTCCAGGGTATCTTTAAACCAAGCTATCCACCTACCTACATTCTTCCCCAACCCACAGAACAGGGGAGAAAGACTGTTGCATACCTTGGATGTACATAGACAATTACGTTACTACCTGGACAGGACCAAGGGCAATAGAAAAACTGACCAGCTACTGGTAGCATATGCAACAGGAATGGAAGGAAAAGCAATTTCAAAATAGACAATCTCTAAGTGGATAGGAAATTGCATTAGATTTTGTTACTCCTACCATGGGAAGAAAACTCCAGAAAACATCAGGCCTCACTCTACAAGGGCTACAGCCACTACCACAGCTTTTCTACGAGGAGTGGCTACCAAAGACATTTTAGAGGCTGCTACTTGGAGCTCCGTGCATACATTTGCCAAGCATTATAATTTACCTTTATACTCCAGATCCCGAGCAGGTTTTGCCACTGCTGTTTTGCAAGGGATCTTAACTACACCATAATCTTACTTCTCCTCCTCCCCCAGTTTGGCTATGGTATTCTACCCATTTGTAAGGACTGCAGATGCATCCTTGAAGGACATAGTACAGTTTTGTACCTACCATAAATGTAGATGTCCGATAGGCATGCATCTGCAGTCAGGATTACCCACCCTCCTTCCCCTCTGTGGTACTCCTAGGGTATTTGCCCATCTTGTAGCTAGCTGGGGGAATCTATTATGGTGTATTTGTTTGTATATATGTACATACATGCTTATTTTTGTTTGCTCTCTACTATTTGGAACCATTTGCATTTATCCAAATTTAGCCTTCCTAGAGGGCACCTGGCATCTGGGGCAAGAAACACTGAGGAAAATGGCGTCGGCTGATGCCTTTATACCCGAATAACTGCAGCTATGACGTCGAGTGAAGTGCGACACCAGCCGAGGCCAGACCCAGACTTTGGAATCCGGCCGACCGAAGGGCTGCCTGACGACAGGACAACCCATTTGTAAGGACTGCAGATGCATGCCTATCGGACATCTACATTTATGGTAGGTACAAAACTGTACCTTTTCTTTCCTCATCATTCAAATAGAGGGGAATACCTTCTGCATACCCTCGATGTTCATAGGCAACTTCGTTTCTACTTGGACGAAACTAAATCTTTCAGGAAAATGGATCAATTGTTTGTGGCCTTTGCAGGACCCAGACTGGGTAAGCCTGTTTCCAAAATGACTTTATCCTCTTGGCTCAGAAATGCCATTACTTTCATCTACCATCAGTACAAAGTGTCCTTGTCTTCCAAAATAAAGGGTCACTCTACTAGATCGATGGCTACTTCAGTGGCTTTTCATTCCAGAGCCTCTATGGATGATTTCTGTGCAGCAGCCATTTGGGCAAGACCTGATACCTTTATTACGTATTACAAATTGGATCTGGCCTCCAGGGGACTAACATGTTTTGGCTTTATGGTGCTCAGGAATGTCCTTCCTTAGGGCCACCCAGGACTCAAGTAGCTGGGGACTCGGTCCTAACAGTAAGAAATTAATAAAGATTTACAACATCAGATAAAGAAGTTATGTCTTACTATAATGTTCCATCTGTGTTGTAGATCTTTATTCATATATAGGTTCATAGGTAGGTGCTAGGCTATTGGCCCTAGGGCCTATATAAGCCTAGCCAAAAATGTACCCTGGCTTTCGCCATCCAAGAAAATTATTTTCCTGTGCCCCTGTCGAGCAGAGCCACAGAAGTGATTCCTGGGGTGAATTTCCTGTTTCCCATCCAATCATATAGGTTCATGGGTTCATTGCTTCCCGCCCTCCTTCCCCCTGCCTGGACTCCTGGTGGACTTTAGGATTTCCTTTTAGTTAAGGTGTCTGCTCAGACAGAGCCTCCTACTATCACTATTATTACTTCTATACTATAATCGTGGGCAAACTCGATCTGAAGAGACTATGAGAGGGGCATTGGGGGTAGGTCTTAGCTGAGAGTTTTTGGCTGGCGCAAGCTTGGTAACGGCCGTGTCTGTTCCAAGGACGGAACCGAAGTCCTAACAGTAATGAATGAATAAAGGATCTACAACACAGATGGAACATTATGGTAAGACACAACTTCTTTTTCTCCGACTGACCCTAATGTCAAGGCCAGTGATAAATACACACATAGGATGCCATTAACATATAGCAACAAAATTAATAGGGTATGTAATATCATAAATAGGAATTGGCACATCTTACTATCTGATGAGAAAGTAAAACATATTGTTGGTGATAAACCAAGGTTTACATTTAAGAATAACCTTTCACTTAAAAGATAACTCTGTTATGGTCCATGTAGGATGTCATAAAGTAGGTCAATAAGATTGGGTACATACCCCTGTAGGAGCGGCAAAGCATGTCATGTATTGTCTGGGAGGAATATATTTATACATCTTATAACAGGTCATAAGTTCATACTCAATTTCTATGCATATTGCAGGACTAAGAAGTTAGTTTATTTGGCTCAATGCAAATTAGGTACTTCGTTCTATGTAAGTAAGGCTAATAGGATGTTAAAAGAATATGTTTTGCAGCATTTATGTGATATAAGAAATATTCATATGTTGAATGCGTTAGCTTGATATGTTTTTCACAATAAGTATCGTTCGTCTTTACTGTTTTGCAACTTGTTCCTGACGTTAAAGGTAGGATGGATAGGGGGGTTGTAGGTACTAGAAATAGACAGTGGTTTTATTGCCACCCATCCTACCATTCATTTACTTGAGCGTATTTGTGAGGTTGATATTCACAATATATGGAAGTGTAAAGATTCTCACTGTAATAATTTAAGTGAAGAAGAAAGTAAATTGAATGTGTTGAAAAATGACAAAGGGGTGATATTTATAAAACCTGATAAGGGAGGGGGTATGGTAGTCATGAACAAAGGTGACTGTAGTAAGAAGATGATAGAAATTCTCAATACTGACACTTATACTAAAGTATTACTTAATGAGATGAATGGGGCATACAGACAAATTAAGAGGGATTTACATGACTTATTTATTGAAAGTTGCATCACAGTTGATGAGTTTAACTTTTGGATGCCCTCTATCCAGTGATCCCAACAATTATTGGGGTCCCGAAGTTATATAAGGATTTACAACAACCCCTAATGTGCCCCATAGTGGACGCTAGGGTTTCAATAACATATTCTATAGCCAAATTGTTGGACGTACAATTAAAAGAGTCGGTCAGGAAATAAACTAGTATTTGTAAAGACTCTTGGGCATTTCTTGGTATGATTAATGGTATTGCCTTCAGTGAGAGTTTTATCGTTCTGACCATCAATGTTAAAGATTTATATTATGTTATTCCCCGTGAAACTGGAGTTGAATGGTTTTGTAATTTTTTAATAAGTAAAGGCGTCATACAGGAAAGAGTTAATGTACATGAACAACTATTAGAGATGGTGCTTTTTAACAAATGTATATTGTTTGAAAATGAATACTTCTTGCAAACTTTAGGTATGGCAATGGGAGCCCCTTGTGGGGGCTTATATGCTAATAATGTCATGTTATAGAGGGAGAAGTTTTAATTTGAATCCCCCTATTTTACCTACTGTAAATTTTATACTCTTTTCCTGGACGATGTTTTTATTTTATGAACAAGGAACAGTGAGGAGATTCCTCAATTTTTAAGTTATTTGAATGAAACCACATCCTTTTTAAGGTTTTCACATACAGCTAATAATATGGAAGTAGTACACTTGGATGTGTAGAAGAAAAATGATTGCCAGCACAAGAGATTTGTCTCTGACATTTTTAGAAAAGAGACATACGCAAATGGATTTTTACACTTCTTTAGTGCTCATCCCGCACAACAGAAAAACGCTGTAATATAAAGCCAATTTGTGCATGTTGCACAAATGATGAGTACTTTTGAGTCCTTTTTAGATGAATGTGACTGTCTAAAGGGCATGTTTTTGAGAAGGGGGGGATCCCCTGAAGCTAGTCAGTAATGTAATGAGGGAAGTAATAAATAAGAGAGAAAAGGGACATTTTAAGGCCATTTTATGGGTGGTAATATCAGTAATGATGGGGACATAAGCAGAAATGAGCATGATAGAGAAATGTTTGGAAGAGGGGATCATGAAATATTAGGTACAGGACACCTACCCCACCCCCTCCACCATTGGTAAAAATTACAAGAGTTCATTTATTACACCTTTGGGTCCTAAAAGCTATGATATAAAAAGTGTATTGTGTAAAAATTGGGAAATATTAATGAATGATAAGGAAATAAGAGAATGTATACAAGAAAAAAACATCCATAATATACAGAAATGGACACAACCTTAACAATATATTTGAAACAAAAACAGAAATTCAGGGAATGATGAAAAAAATGTGTTCCTGTTCTCATTGCAAATTTATTTTGGAAGGGAGCAAGATGCATGTTAGCAATACTTGGATTAGAATAGCAGGTAAACATTATTGTGATGCAGAAAGAGTAGTTTATTGCGCAACCTGTACTCAGTGCCCAGTCTTCTATATAGGGAAGGTGGATAGAAAGTTTAAGAATCATGTAAATGAATATTTAAGGGATATTTGAATGGGAAAAGACACGAATTCTTTAGCCAAACACTGTGCTGAATTTGTTACCCAGTTTTTTGTTATGGAGGCGTTAGACATCTCTGAAAGAAGAACGGGGGCTTGGACACTCCTACTAGAAAAACGTGAATTGATTTGGCAGTTGCGGCTAAATGCAACATCCTGGCCTGGATTAAATGAATAATTATCTATATCTTGCATATTAAAATTAAAAGCTCTAGAGAGAGTTATTTCCATTGCATACAACTTCGTAAAAAAGTTTTTAATATTTTAAAAGATTTTATATCTGAAAATATTTTCTGTTTGCTTCGACCTCATAAAAACTGTCTCTTTGTTATTGCCCTAGTTGTTTGTTATATTAATTTTCAACATGCATTTAAGTTTTTGAAATTTGAATTTATCTTAAATGAATTCAATTATATATTTTTGTGTGGGTTATATATATTTTATAGGTGTCAAAATATATAACAAACACTAGTTCACCTTAGATATCACATTATATGAAATGGAGTTTTTTTGGAAGCTAAGCAGGGCTGGCCTTGATTAGTACTTGGATGGGGGACCACCTGGGAACACCAAGTGCTGGGGGTGTGTGTCTGGGGCAAGTGATGTCATTGCAGAAGGTGATTTCATGATTGTTCTTTGCTATAAAATGTCCTGTGAAGTATGTAATAGTATCTGATAAACTTTCAAACTATTGAGACAAAAGTGCTTATTGGATGTATATACAGTGGATATAAAAAGTTTTCACACCCCTGTTAAAATGCCAGTTTTTTGTGATCTAAAAAAATGAGGCCACAATAAATAATTTAAAAACTTTTCCCACCTTTAATGTGACCTGTAACCTGTACAATTCAATTGAAAAACAAACAGATCTGTTAGGGGAAAAATGTAAAACATAAAAAATGTACAATAAGCTGGTTGCATAAGTGTGCACACCCTTAAACTAATACTTTGTTGAAGCACCTTTTGGTTTAATTACAGCATTCAGTCTTCTTGGGTACACACCTGCTATCAATTAAAGAGATTCTGATAACCCCAAATAAAGTTCAGCTGTCCTAGTAGGATTCTCCTGACATTTACTCAGTTGTCTGCTACAGCAAAAGCCATGGTTTGCAGAGAGCTTACAAAGCATCAAAGGGATCTCATTGTTGAAAGGTATCAGTCAGGAGAAGGGTACAAAAAAATTTCCACAGCATTGGATATACCATGGAACACAGTGAAGACAGTCATCAAAAAGTGGAGAAAATATGGGACAATAGTGATGCTGCAAAGAACTGGGCTTCCCTCCAAAACTGATGAAAAGACAAGATGAAAAATGGTCAGGGAGGCTGCCAAGAGACCTACAGTAACACTGAAGGAGCTGCAGGAATTTCTGGCAAATACTGGTTGTGTACTACATGTGACAACAATCTCCCATATTCTCTGTATGTCTGGACTATGGGGTAGGGTTGCAAGACACCTTTTCTTACACAGAAAAACATCCAGGCCCAGCTAAAATTTGCAAAACAATACATCAAGTCTCCCAAAAGCATGTGGGAAAATGTGTTATGGCCTGATGAGACTAAGGTTGAACTTTTTGGCCATAATTCCAAAAGGTATGTTTGGCGCAAAAACAACACTTCACATCACCAAATGAACATGATCCCCATGATGAAGCATGCTGGTAGAAGTATCATGCTTTGGGGTTGCTTTTCTTCAGCTAGAACTGAGGCTTTAGTCAAGGTGGAGGGAATTATGAACAGTTCGAAATACCAGTCACTTTTGTCCCAAACCCTTCAGGCATCTGCTAGAAAGCTGCAGATAAAGAGGAATTTCACCCTTCAACATGACAATGACCCCAAGCATACATCCAAATAAACAAAAGAATGGCTTCACCAGAAGAAAATTTATGTTTTGGAATGGCTCAGCCAATGCTCAGACCTAAATCTAATAAAAATCTGTGGGGTGACCTGCAGAGGGCTGTGCACAAGAGATGCCCTTGCAATCTGACAGATTTGGAGCGCTTTTGCAAGGAAGAGTGGGCAAATATTGCCAAGTCAAGATGTGCCATGCTGATAAACTCCTACCCAAGAAGACTGAATGCTGTAATTAAATCAAAAGGTGATTCAACAAAGTATTAGTTTAAGGGTGTGCACACTTATGCAACCAGCTTATTGTATGTTTTTTATTTTTTATATTTTTCCCCTAACAGATTTGTTTGTTTTTCACTTGAAGTGTACAGGTTCTAGGTCACATTAAAGGTGGGAAAAGTTTTGAAATGATTTTTTGTGGTCTCATTTTTTTTATATCACAAAAACCTGGCATTTTAACAGGGGTGTGTAAACTTTTAATATCCACAGTATATATTTTTATGACTTTTTTGCTCATTAAAGTGTGTTTTCAATCTTCACTTGTGAATGGGCCTTTGAGAATGCACGCATTTTGTGGATTTAATTGAACTGATATACGGAGTGAACTGTTGGGACCTGTAAGGAATACAGAGTGTGTTTTTATTTTGTTGGTTTACGTGGTGGTGTTGGTGTGAAGGAATTTGAATTCCCTTGACTGGCTGCTGTTCTGTCTGGGATTAGCCCCCCGCACATTCATAGCCTGATTGACAGCCAGTGGAGTCAGAGATGTGGCTTGCTTCAGTCACCTCCCATTGCCTTCAGCCACCCATTTCTAGTGTTATATATCATACCTGCACATATCAAGTCAATTCCTCCTTAAAGTTATATGCAATATATGTCTTCTTGTCTCCAGTTCCTGCTTTCATTTAACTTCAAATGATACTACATTCTTCTCTTACGCCCTTTGTATCCAGTCTTTACTGTCTCATAACTTTAAATTGCAGTTTCTGATCACTTTCTCTACTCATTACATCTGTAGTCTTATTACGGCAACACAATACCTTATCACCCAGGAATTCTTTTCAACCCACTATATATCCTACAGTACTTTGAAGAATTTTGAAGTCATCAAAGCAGTGAAGAATTTTGAAGTCATCAAAGCAGCATTTGTTTTCTTTAAAAACCAGTTCAACTCTACAATAATTTCTTCCTTCAGACAGTAATTCATTAAAATCTATGAAGATCCATGTAATAACTCTACATTAATAAAGCGGTATTAAATAATAATGCCCTTATATTTTCTCTTTGTTCACATGCTCACACCATCAGGTTAATAGATAAGTTCATAGATGTTTATTCAGCTGCAGACCCCAGGAGGCATATTTAAGGCCTAGTCATGCTGCCCAAGAGTGAAAATCAAACCCTGTACCTTGTGTTTGCAAGGTAAACATCTTAACCATTCTGCCAATTCTAAGTAGATTCAAATCACACTCTAGCTTCATCACTACCTGAAACAAGTTATATTTATCTACTTTTTCCAGTGTCAGTTTACCCCTCTACACATCTTTCCTTGCTTTATAACTCAGTACATTGGAATGGTTGTCTCTTCTCTGTTCTTCTACTTACTCATTACTATATTGGCACAATGTGAAGGGTTTCAGGATTGCCTGTATGAACACCTATGGTATTCATAACAAACTAGCTTACTTTGAAATATGATTCAACACAAACCAACCTGGTAGAGTGGATATAACTGAAACTTCGCTTAAACCTGATGAAGTATTTACATACACCATCTTGTCTAACTATACCTTACATCAGGACCAGAAACGAGGACCTCTCACTGGTGGCAGAGATGTACTTGACAGAAGCAATACCACTAGTTCACTATCTGCATCATCCTTGAGTAAGTCCAAACAAAAGCTTAAGTGATTGTCACTAAGTGCCTTTTAGGAAATTTTCTCAAACATGTCTGGGGTATATAGTAACCAAGGACAAACGCCAACACAAACACAATTGAAGCGAGACGGAGGCAAAACGCCAATAAGGAGAGTAGTAACAGCAATGTACAAGCGATAATACTTCATCCAATATTCAGGTACTATGAAAAATACTTTTCAAGGCACACCACCAACGTAAAAATAACTCCTTTATTTACCTAGGTTTCATTCGCTCCAACAAACTTCATCAGAATACAAAACACAGTTTGTGAAGCTTGCTTAAATACAAAACCCTCCCTAGTTAATTACTTAATTAATTGCAATTTTCTTTTACTTAACCAGTTTAATTGATTGGCTTCGTTTTAAAGAAACACATTTAAAAAAACACATTTAAAAACACACATTTTTAAAAACTGCTCCAAATTGTTTTCAAAAAACTATGTTGAATGAAAGAAAAAATGACTAAATATATGTTGCAGCCTAATCCTTAATGCCCCTGAAATTTTTAATACAATTAATTACAATAGTCGTACATAACTACATTTATATAAAAAATAATAAATACTAAATGCTGTTACTTTTTACTACCTAGATGTTCTAATATAAATACAAATACTAATATGATATAGCTATAGTGGAAAACCCGATGCTATATAAACTGTGTGTACTACCATGTACTTATATTTCTTTCTAATATGTATTGTAAATAATTAAATAAATAAATAATAAATAATGAGTTTAAATATAAATTTCATAAACAATTCTATCATGTCTACTTAATTAATTTTATTTGATAAATAAACAACATCAACAACAACGACACTATGTATATTGTATAACCAATTCTAGTTCATTAAATGTGTATGTATTATAAATTATGTGTTATACATTATATACATAGATCTTATGCATATATTTTTATGTCCCTTTTAATTTATTTATTCTTAATATAGGCATTATAGTAAGATATTCATTTAAGCCAGGTCAATTATAAGAGTTCAGAAGTATCTGCCATTTTAATTCCTTCATATCCAAATGATACTGTATAGTTTTACCCTGCTGGTCATATATTATTTGATTGATTACACAAAATTTGAATTTATGATCTACATTATTAATAATATGCCTGGCCAAGGCATTTGTTGTTTTAAGATGTTGAATATCTAATAGGTGTTCTTTAATACGATCCCTAAAATGCCTATTAGTTTTTCCTACATAAAAAGCCCTGCAATGTTGACATATAGCCAAATAAACAACATTTGATGTGTAACAATTATAAAGTCCATTAAAATTAATCCTACAACCATTTACAACCATTTCAGTGCCAGTACAGTGAATATAACTACATACGGAACACTTACCACATTTGAAATTTCCTTTTATTCTAGTATTATATCTTTCCAAAATATCATTATTATTTTCAAACAGATTTTTGAATTATGGACTTTTTCTGTATACAAATTTGATTTGCCCATGAAATAGTTGTCCCCAAATTCTTTCACAAACCAGCATATTCCAATTCCTTCTTATAATTGACTCAATCATTTCAAAAGTGTCATTATAAGTTGTTATATATACAGGAGTGTCAGTATGTTTAATTTCGTCCCTAGATATATTTGTAGTACATGCTTGTTTTGAAAATTCAGATTTTAATATTGCTTTGTACGTACCATTTTTCCTTTTTTCTTTAACCTCATTATATATATTTTTACAAAATTGTTCAGGGTAGCCCCTATTAGTAAATAATTGTATCATATATTGTAATTCATCTAAAAAATCTTGTTCATCACTTACCATTCTGGCCGCCCTGACCATCTGCCCTTTTACAATGGCTTTTTTCTGATGGTCAGGGTGCCAACTATTAAAATGTAAGTATGAGTTTGAAAATGTTGACTTTCTATAAATCTTTGTTTTTAAACTGTTTATTTTCTTATTATATATAATATTTACATCTAAATAGGTGATGTCATTTTGACTAACCTGATAAGTAAATTTCAAAAATCTAACTGTGGTGATAATATATTCAAGGAACAAATCTAAAACATTCTTATCATGATCCCAGATGATAAAAATATCATCCAGGTATCTGGTATACATCTTAATATGCTGGTAGTATTCAGTTTTAAACAAATAATTATTTTCCCAATAACTCATGATTAAGTTAGCATACATAGGGGCACAAGGTGCCCCCATTGCTACTCCATTAATTTGCTGGTAATAGCTACCTTCATAGTATAAAAAATTATTATGTAATACTATTTCCATCAAATTAATGAAAGTATTAATTTTTTCTTGCTCATACAAATGTGTTTCATATATTTGTTCTTCAAGCCATATGAGCCCAATATCATAGGGCATGGTTGTAAAAAGGTTGCATACATCTACTGTAACAAAATAATATTCACCTTCCATTTTGAATTCTTTTAATTTACTTAAAAAGTCCCATGAATCCTTTGTAATATATGGAAACTTTGACATACTTTCTTTGAAATAATAATCCAAATAATGACTAATTTTTCCCATCTACAATGGTTCTAAACTGTAAATTATTCAACCCCTTATGTATCTTAGGTATGCCAAAGATTCCGCTTATTACAGGATTATCATTATATAAATATTCATGTTCTGTTTCTGATATTTCTCCTTGATATAACATGTCATCTAATAGTAAGTCTATTTTCTTGAAAGCTATATTAATTTCATTTTTACTCACTTCCGTGTATGCGTCACTTAATAACATGTTTGTCATATAAGAAATATAATCACTGTTATCAGTGATAACCATTCCATTGCCTTTATCGGGCCTCATAATTCTAATATGCATATTATTACATATTTCTTTAAGTATGGTTTGTTCCTCTTCCGTCATATTGGAATGTATATTATTCTTATATGTTTTATGAAACATTCTCATATCATATTCACTTATCTTTTCAAAAGTAGCAATGTCATCATTCATGGGAGGATTAAATAAACTTGGTTTACTAAACTTTTTATGTTGTCTATTATGGCTATCCATATTATTCTGAAAAAATACTTTTAAATTTAACTTTCGCGTAAACAATTTTAAATCTAGTACAGATTCCACTAGACTACCTTTCTTACAAGGGACAAAACTAAAGCCTTTTGAAAAAAGGTTTGCTTGTTTTTCATTAATTAATAAAGTAGAATAGTTGAATACTTTAAATTCATCCTTATCGTTAGTCACTATAATAGGATTGCTTAAAATAACATGGTCAGTTATATTAAGTACATTATCCACACTGGTATTATTGTTTTCCACCATAACATATGTATCCAAATCCATACTTGGTTCAAAATAACATTCTGGATTACAATCAATAAAAAAGTTTACTTCATTGTAATTTCCCCTATCATATTCTATTTGTTCACCTGCATGACTATCCATGTGCTGTTCATTGTTTTCACTTCCTATCAGGGTAATAACATCCCCCTGACTATCGTTGATCATACTATCATATTCATATGTACTAAAATTCATAAGCATGTCATTGTTAACACTCCCGGCCGCTTCCGGCTCTTGATCAAATAAATTTTGACAATTCATTCTACATGAATCAGGCTTGGTAACATAACTTATGGCTAAATCACTTAATGTTGGTAAGTCAATACTGTTAACATTGTATTCAGAATGATACATAGTGCATGGTAAGCAATTCAATACATTATTAGGATTTGAATGAACATATAAGTTATTGAGGGCCAGTGTACTCACATTAGCTACAGTATAGTTCACGTTATGTGAATCTGATGTTTTTTGAATGTCCTGATGGATAATTCCGTGACAATGTGCGTCTAACACTGGCCCCTGTCTGGGGTATATAACCAGCCTCCTCCCACCTTACAACAGCCTCTAAAATATGAACTCATTAGAGTACTGGACACACTTACTAGTAATGGCTCCCAACTTACTGGTGACTTTAATCTCAGCTATGAATGTTTTTCCTACTTTTTCCAGTCTTTCAGAACATGGCTTCTTCCAAATAGTCCAAGAACCTACCTGACCAAATTCTGCTGTGTCCAGGCAGCATACCCTACTAGAATGGTGTTGTACTAACCAGACTGCCAAATTCTGCACCCCACATATAGACTATGCCTAATTTAGCAACCACTGCTTACTTTAGTCCATTTTTTCTGCCAAAATGATTCATATACCTTACAAAACCATAAATTCACTACTCCAAAGGCTGAGAAAGATATAAAGAGATTTCTTGCTTTGGACTGAATTGACAAATCTGGACTGAAATACTGTCCTACAGTGTTTAGAAAACATACACATCTTGCCAAAGTTCTAATAAATGCAGCAGCATCTCAACTGCAAGATCATGTTTATGCTTACAGTGTCCTTTCCAACCATCAGTGTGGCTTTTGAAAAGGTCATAGCTGAAACACTGCACTGTTCACTCTGACTGATGTATCATTAATTAAATACTACAAACCTCTCAGCAGACATTTTCAAAGAAACTCCTCAAAGTTTTTGACCTGGTGAATTGCTCCCTACTCATGAATGAACTTTTCCTGTATGACCTCAACTCCTTTGCATTGAAACGGTTCTATTTGTGGCAGATTCTTTAACACTGTTCTTTCACATGATCAATCATCCTGCTCTATGCTGATAACATTGTCATCTGGGAATCCACGGCCTGTCCTGCTACCACCATCAGCCATAACACTACCCTGGCTGGTTTAAGCCAGGTCTGTAACCAAAAAGGATCTCAAAGTGAACCTCAGCAAAACTGGTGCAGTCAGCAAATAAGGTCAATTGGAACCTCTCAGGGGCCATTGGTGGCCCTCTGAAAACAGCTGAATCCATAAACTGTCATGGCATCTGGTTAGACCCCACACTATCCTTTTTCATTCAGATGGGGAAACCGTAATAAATTAACAAGTCTGCTATGTGCGTGCTGTAAAATCACCAAACATCTAACTAAGCAACGTAGGGAAGGTGTTGGCAGAGGAGTTTTTCGACTTGCTCACAAAGTGTCCTTTCCCACCACTGGCACCACCTCTGCTAAAAATAATCTGAAACTTGATGCTACATCTAGAATCACTACTGTCCTTTTATGCTGGGGGAGGAAAAATGTTCCATGACTGCCTTGTAGTTAAACAGGCTGGATGGATTCTGATTCCCGTCTGACTCATTTTAAATAGTGACACACTCATTTATAAAATCATCCCCATGGATCAGGTAAGGCATTATGTCACCTACTCACTATTAAAGAATTCAGATCCATTAGCTGCTCTGCCCTCACTCTTTTCACTCCCTTTATCTCTTTTGTCTATGCTGGCAGGGCTTCTCCAGACTAAAGTCAACCTTATGGGGTGCCCTTCTTATCATCATTCACCTTATGGAGTGCCCTTCTAATCGGCATTCACCTTATGGATTGCCCTTCTAATCATCATTCACCTTATGGAGTGCACTTTTAATCATCGTTCACCTTATGGAGTGCCCTTCTAATCATCGTTCACCTTATGGAGTGCCCTTCTAATCATCGTTCACCTTATGGAGTGCCCTTCTAATCATCGTTCACCTTATGGAGTGCCCTTCTGATCATCGTTCACCTTATGCAGTGCCCTTCTGATCATCATTCACCTTATGCAGTGCCCTTCTGATCATCGTTCACCTTATGGAGTGCCCTTCTGATCATCGTTCACCTTATGGAGTGCCCTTCTGATCATCGTTCACCTTATGGAGTGCCCTTCTGATCATCGTTCACCTTATGGAGTGCCCTTCTGATCATCGTTCACCTTATGTGGTGCCCTTCTGATCATCGTTCACCTTATGGAGTGCCCTTCTAATCATCATTCACCTTATGGAGTGCCCTTCTAATCATCATTCACCTTATGGAGTGCCCTTCTAATCATCGTTCACCTTATGGAGTGCCCTTCTAATCTTCGTTCACCTTATGGAGTGCCCTTCTAATCATCATTCACCTTATGGAGTGCCCTTCTAATCATCGTTCACCTTATGGAGTGCCCTTCTAATCATCATTCACCTTTTCACTATTTTTGTTTCCTTCACTAAACAGTTAACATCCCACCTGCAACATCATTTTGAGTGTAGATATGTTGTATCAGTAACTCAAATTTCCTACTCTGCACTCTTTCATATAATTTACCCTCAAGAGTGGAATTATGTAATGGAATAAGTACTAAACATTAAAAATGTAAATTATTTTCTAAATAGCGTATGGTCTGTGTATAGTTGTTTTAGTGACATATGTTGTATCAACTGAAGTACTGCTTTAGATACAAAGTAACAGTTTATTTAGGTGTGTAACAAAATCCACTAGCTGAACAGAGTTGAACTGTCAGTTTTTGCACTGTCTACTTCTATTTTTCTGCTTGCCTGTATATCTTATACAGATTTTGTAATGAGAATGCAAATAAAGATTTTCAAGTTATCCAGTTCACTTAAGTAAATGGCATTTTTCCCCAAACTAGGTCAGATTTCTCATCAGAGGGCATACGTGACCTTTCCTATACCTCATAGTTGTCTTTCCTTCAAGGGTGTAACTGTGATAATGAAAAGAAAATTTCATCAGGCTTTCCCCTGGAGGACATTTCTTTCGCTGAAACTCTCAACCTTATGAGAGAAAACTTTTGAATGTCAATCCTGTGAGATGTCAGACACGAGACAGGTATTTGAATCTTCTCAGTTTGGACAAAGCAAAGGCCATGGCAGTTACACAGTTTTTAAGGCATTGAAGAACTCACTTCTGGCAGCCTTAGAACCCCCCCCCCCACTCACACACACACACGCACGCACACACAAACATAACTAGTTGTGTACTTTGCAGCAGGCCTAACAGTACTTGTACAAAAACCTAGTGCTGGATCCTAACATCATCTCCCAGGGCAGTGTGAATAGGTTAAATTGGAGATGATCCTCGACAATCTCCTAACGACAGGGGAAGATGGAATCTTAACTACATATGATAAAAAGGTATAGAGGTCAACCACACTTGCTTTCAGGTTAATCAGTTGTCAGGGATGTATGGAAAATATCAAGTTGAGATTGTAAAATAGGCAGAGGATATAGCTGCAGAGGTAGAGGATATAGCTGTAGAGGTAGAGGATATAGCTGCAGAGGTAAAGGACGAGACACCGGAGATGCATATTTTCAGTCTGACCCACACATCATTAAAGATGGGTAAGTATACGATTTAAATGTTGCCACACAGTAGATGCAGCCTCCAAGATAGCAGCACCAAAGACACAAGTCTAAGAATCTAAATATCTTCTGAAGATGTCAAGGGAGGAACTGCTCAGTGTTTTTCTTGACAAAAGTATTTTGCTTAGTCCTCCACTAGAAGAGATTTTAAAGAAGTTAGTAAAAGCAACTCCTGTACCCACTAGTAGTAAAGTATAAGTACATCTAGCTCTCAAAACACTAGCATTTTGGCAGATTGGCAACATATGATCTATGAATGTATTGTAATTAAACCATTTTGGTATGATATTAACTCTTTTTTACAGGTACTCCAATGATAATTTTGCATTAACTAAATCATTAATCTTATTCAATACCACAATTCCTTCATGTCTTAAAAATTAATCATTCCCTTCTTTGGAGTCTCTTGTCAATCGCAAGGAAAGTGATTACCAAAAATTGGAAAACTGAGTTGACTCCATCAAGATAAGAATTTATCAACATTGCAACTGAAGTTTGTCATCTAGAGCTATTGTCAATCAAGGAAAGAACAACTAGAACCACTACCTCTTATAACTTGTGGACAAAACTCAAGCAACTGTTAAATAAGCAGACATTGAATAACCAGAAATGAAAGATTATGTCATAAGATTGAAATATTCAAATTAGTTTATTACCTTAGTAGACACCTTGTTGTTGTTGTTTGTCTTTCGGCTTTTCCCAGTTAGGGATCACCACAGTGGAACTCCAAGGTGCCAGCTCGACGTTCAACCTTCAACGAAGGCACGCCCATTTACGCATGTCTTTCAAATTCCCACTCAACCGCGGGGAGGACATGCAGACTCCACACAGAATGCACTCCCTGCACTTCAGCCAAGAATCGAACGGGAGAACCTCTTGCTGTGAGGCGACAACGCTACCGCTGCACCACCACGGATCCACCTTAGTAGACACCTTGTAAATTGTTATATTTGTTACTTTTTCTTGTTATTTGTTTTCTTGTTATTTGTTTTCTTGTTTACGTATTCAATTTCTATACATATTGCAATGTTACATTCTGTTATTTAGTTGTAAATCTTAATAACATTTAGAAAAAAAAAAAAACACTGACAATTTCTGCTGATACTCTGCCAGAAACCAAGGGACCTTTAAAAGGCCGAAGCAACAGGTCAGAAGGAAAGGTAAGCAGGGAAAGCCTTCTGAGTCTATCACAACCAGTCCGTCTGACCAGGCATGACTCTTGTTAGAAGCCCATCCTCCCTCTGCAACTACCCCCTATGTCAGCCCTCTTCTCACACTTGGAAGGCATTGTAGTCTCTTCAAGGACACCTGGCTGAAGTTCTCTTTGGATGGATGTGTCCTAAGCATTGTCCATTCATTGGACAGGATTGAGTTCTGATCGCTCCCTCCCTTCACTGGAATGCCTTCCATTCTGGTAGCTTGGATAAGATTTAGCAATCCCTCTCCTCAAATAACTCCAGCAGCAGGGACACATTGAGGGGAATTTCCAGAGAGATGAGAGCTCAGGGTTTTAGTCTATGCTTTTTCTGTACACGAGTGAGATGGTTTATGGACACCAGTCTTGCATGTCTGTAAGCTATTTTTTTTCTTAAAGTATCTCAATTCAAAATGTTCATCATCCAGTCCCTCTTCCCATAGGTTTATTAGTGTTTACTAGGCTAATGACCACAAGGGCCTTTTTTAACCCTAGGCATGCGTCCTAAATCTCTGACTAGTTCTGATACCCTTGATAAGTGTAAGCATGGGGCTGAGAGATGAACCATTCACAGGTTACCTGTGCCCATTTGAGACATAGGTACCAAACCAGGGATGAATTTCTGGTATCCCATCCAATTGTCCAAGTTGCACTTGAATTGGGTTAGGGAGGAACTGTGCTTCACATGGATGGGGAGACTGCTCCATAGATGGGGTAGTCTCTGGGATACATACCTCTCTGTCCAGAAGGTCCTATTTATATCACAGACAAGGTTTAAGTCAAGAACGGGTAATTCTGGTGCTGTTTGTTTTGTAGATATGCAGGAGGTTCATCAGAGTAGGGTCTGACAATGCCCTGTATGCCAGGCATATATCTTCCTCAAAAGCCTGTAGGAGACAGAATACAGGGATAGGGCCTTGAGGTGGTCTGCATAGGACATATTAAAAATCAAGTAATCTCTGCGGTAGCCCAAGAGTCTCAAACAACACACTAACCAAGTATAGTGGGTTCAAAAACAAAATGTGTTTTTAACAAGTTCATTAATCTTGTACTGGACTTTAATTTCTTTACCTTCAATGGCAAACACTGCAAACAAAAAACTGGTATAGCAATGGGGGCTGCCATGGTTCCCAGAATAGCTAACATAGCCCTGGGCAAGTGGGAGGAGGACTTTGTGTTAAACAACACAGACTACATGCAGCATATCACATGCTATTTACGTTATATTGATGACATCTTTATTGTGTGGAAAGGTGACACCTTGCAGCTTGGAGATTGTATCACTTACCTCAGTCAAACAATCCCCTTCCTTCCTGAAGTTTACCTGTTCCCATAGCTATACTTCATCCACTTTCTTAGATATGCAGATTTCCAAGGACACCAACAATAACAGAATCACCACTGATCTATTCAGAAAACCAACGAGGATTAACTCATTACTCCACAATAAAAGTCTACATCCTGCAAAAAAACAAGTATAATGTGGTAAAGATTAGATTAGCTAGAATTACCACAGAGATGGAACCATTTTTGAAAAACCTGAACAACTTAGAGAATGATTTTCTAGTTAGAGGCTATGAAAGTCAGATGTTAAAAAAGATCCTGGAACCCATTACAGAACTGAAAAGGACTGAAGCACATTCACTCAACCTCCCCGGTAGGAGAATGTTAAGAAATTCCACAGAAGATAACAAATACAAAAAAAGCTGGATCCTGACATACACTTTGGATTATCACAGTATCAAAAATGTTATTAAAGAAAACTGGGCCATTGTCACAGGAAACCCTTTTTTGATTAATATCTTAGGTGAAGACCCATTCTTTATTTACAAGAAGGCCAGGAGCATTAGAGGTTTTGTTGAATTTAAACCTAGACCATATGAGAAAAGCACTAAAAGATGTGGAACGAATTGTACATTTTGTATATTTATACAGCAATGTGATAGTTTTCATATCCCTTATTTAAAGAAAATCATTAAGACCAGTGCAGGGGGTGACTGTAAAACTACAAAAGTAATTTACAGGGCACAGTGCAATGAATGTGATGCATTTTATGTGGGCAAGACTGTAAATAAACTTAAGCATAGGATTTCATGTCATCTGTCAGAAATCTGCTCTGGGTGTAAAAATAATGCACTAGCCAGACACCTTGCTCATCATAAAAGACACACAGGTTTTATGTTCCATATACTGGATCTCATAGACATGGGTGATCTAGAAGAAGACATCCTCAATATGCTGGAGAAACATGAACTCGTGGCAATTAAAGCTGAAATCTTTCAGGAAGCCTGGACTAAACTACTACTGTTCAATTAAAAGTGTACTGGAACTTAGAAAATTGCCACATTGTTTACATGATTAATTTTATTTTATTCTTCCAGTTGGTTTTAAATACCATGTTAAATCCATTTTCATTTAAGTGTATATTTTGTTTCCATCATCATACATTTTTTCTTTTTCTTATTCTTTGTTCCACTTTATTCAGAATGATGTGTAATAACAATACCAATCATACAATAATATTTTTGTAGATAGTTTTTAGGGTTCTTGTACACAGACCTGAAGAAGTCTAGAAGGACGAAATCGATCTTTGTTAACAATAGGTTATGGAAATAGAATATGATTTTTACAATGGATTTTTTTGCATGCAAAGTATATATGTATATATTTGTATATATTTTTAGACTGCCAAATGGTCTAAGGTTTATATAGTTCCAGCCATGTAGTATATTGTGTTGAAAAAAATCACAGACTTAATAATCTGGTTAAATAAGAGGTACCACATCATTATTAATTTTATTTAAAGTACATAAGGGTTATATTATTATGACAGCTACTAAGTAGGGCAGGACCAGCTCGAATGTCACACTGATGGGGGGAAAGATGTGAATTTAACATGTATACCAATAACACTGTTTTACAGCACAATAAACCACTCCCTTGCCTGATAAAAAGTGTTTATATATATATATATATATATATATATATATATATATATATATATATATATATATATATATATATATATATATATGTTTATTTAAAAAGCTTATGAGGAAACTATTACTCTATAAAAAACACAAAACTGATAAAACAAGGAACACCACAAAAAAGTACAGCAGTAGGTGTAGGCAAACACAAAATGCACCAATAAATAAACTAATTTATTGTAAGCACTTTTGTTTAGTGTAGTCAGCAAACTTCACCAGCAGATGAAGTTTGGTGAATACACAAAATGAAAGCGCTTACAATAAAGTAGTTTATTTATCAAAACTATTACTCTGTTATTTTTGTTTTACTTGGATCACTTGTCTGTGTACTTAATAAAGGATTTTTGACTGGAAACAGACTGTCTACCCTGCTTGGATTATTTTCGAATACTTAGTAATTCTGTATAATATTTCAAATTATATATTTTTTATTTTATTTTTTTTTTTTACTTAGGACGAGTTTAAGTTTGCTACTTCTACTACTATTGCTTGATCTGATTAATATACAGTTATTAACTAGATATATATGGATTGAAAATCTTCCACACAGAGAAGTTTCTTACATAGGACATATTACCTTCTTTTAGTGAGGAACCTCTGTGGACGCTCCAGTTTTTGGATATGTCTTGTTAGGTACATACCAAAGGGGGCATTGTGCTCAATGACAGGTTTGATGAATGCAGAATACAGTGGAACAATGACTTCCTTGGACTTAGATGCCATACCTTTGTTTATAAGTTGCGCAACACAGAATGATTTCTGCACCACTGTAGACATGTGATGATCAGAGGATAGATTACTATCTATGTGTGTCCCTAAGTCCACCTAAATTGACCTAAATTTGTCTTTAGAAACTAATTTAATTTTAAAAGATTATTAGAAAGTGCTTCTTTAGATAATGAAGTCAAAAGACATGTCACTCACAAAAAGGATATGTTCAGGTGTGAACAGTGTAGGTTTTGTAGATACGTCTTTGAAGGACTTTATGTATTGTTAGAACTTTTAAATACAACATTAGAAGTTCCTGGATTTGTAAATTGTTTAACCAGAGGGGTAGTATACATTAGTTTATGTAGTAGTTGCCCGGCGTTTTACGTTGGTATGACCGCTCGTACTTTGAGAACGAATGAGGGAACACATATACAGTATTATGACTAAGGATTCTAGGAACGTTCTATATAGACATTCTATAGATTGTATGAATTTTAAGAAATTTTTCTTTTCTGTTCTTGAAGTTGGTAAAAAAGACCTTAGGGGTGGCGATTTTAAAAATTATCTCAAACAAAGATTGACTATTTGACAGATTAAGCTCTATTCTGACAAGAAACCTGGCCTTAATGAGGCTATTAACATAAAGTGTTTCTTGAAAGATAGAAAATTAAAATTAAATAAAAAAATGGATTTTATTTCTTATTTTGATTAGGTTTAATTACGTTAAGTTTTTAACAAATTGTCTTTTTACATGTTTAGGTTTTATATATTATTTTTTTAAAAAGAAAGTAGTTTCAATCATGTGATTATTGTCAATTATTTATTTGATTAATGTGGTTATTTAAGCATTATCATTAGTAAATGATTTTGTATTCTGATGAAGTCTCTTTGACGAAAGCGTTGAGTAATGTGTGGTATGCTATTTTCGATTGCCTCGACTACTGGTTCCAGATTTCTTTGGTTATTGCTCTGCTTTATTTGGTTTGCACTCTTTTGTTGTCGCGTGTGTCCCTAAGTCCATGACTACTGGGTCAGCTCTAAGGGATGCATTGTCAATATGATAGTTACCAGGAATGGATGACTTCTCAAAGGATACTATTATGCATTTCTTGGCATTTACTTTTAGTCCATGACTCTGACACCAGTTGTTTGTCTGTGTGAGATTCAATGACAGCACCTAATTTGCAATCAACTGCAAATTTTGTCAGCCAGAGACCAGTGACATTGGCCTTGACTTCAGAGAAGTAAATGGCAAAAAGGAGCAGTCCAAGGACTGATCCCTGAGGGGACTCCACTTGTGATTGACCTCTTTGTAGTGGTGGACTCCCCAATTCTAACTAATCTCTTGAGTTTGTTAACAATGCCCTAGTGGGGTATTGTGTCAAATGCCTTAGCCAGGTCAAGGTAGGCAGTGTGAATGATGTTGCCCTCATCCATTGCTCTGGTGACCTTCTCAAAGAAGTCTACCAGGTTGAGTAGACACAATCTGCCCTTGACGAAACCAAACTGGGTTGGGTCCAGTGTCTGGAGGTTTACTATATCTCTGTTGATCATCTCCATGATAATTCTTTCCATGGCTTTACATATAAGACTAGTGAGACTTATGGGTCAGTAGTTTCCAGGGTTTGTAGATGTCCCATCTTTGTGCAGACGGATGACTATTGCATTTCTCCATTCATAAGGCATGAAGCCTGTTTGGAGGCTACAGTTAAATAGTAATTCCAGAGGCCCTGATAGGTCATGTTTCATGTCATTTAGAAGGCATCCTGGGATATTGTCTGGCCCACTGATGCAGTGTTCTTGGTCTTAGAGACAGCATTAAGAACCTGTTCCCTAGTGATAGTAGGGGGAGTTATATTTGATGAGATTTTCTGAGGGAAGGTTGAGGGGGAGATAGGAGTAAAGTTGGAGCTAAATTTATCAGCCAGGAGGTTTGCTATATCTTTTCGCACAGTATAGGTGGATCCATTTACAATAAACTCTGCACACAATTCTGTATTGCCTTTGAGGTTGTGGACATAGCTAAAGAATGCTTTTTGGTTATCCTTGGCCTGGGAGGCCAAACTTACCTCAGATTTGGATTTGGTAGACTTTATTTGTTTTCTGAATTGTTTGTTTAGTTTGATAAGAGTGCTTTTATCCTGCTGGGTGCTGCACCTCCTAATGTTTGCCATGATTTTCTTCCTCCTGTTATATAGCTAATTGATTATGTGATTCCATCAGGGTGGCTTGTTTTTTGAGTTAGTTCTGTACTTCTTCCTGGTGGGTGCATCTGTCTCTCTGCAGCTATTAACATACTTGTATATGGTTTCTGTGAACAGTTCTGCATAGACAGAAGTGATCACAGGGTTTATGGGGGCTTTTAGTTTTGCCAGGTTCTCACTTAATAGCAGGAGGTTAGCCTTAGAATAGTTCCTGAATATCCCAGGTTTAGCTGGGGGTCCAGGTTTTAGTTTTACTTCAAAGGAGACCATTTTGTGGTTTGACCTTACCAGGGAAGGCATTACAGTAGGGGGTGTGCAGCAGTCTTCCATATTAGTGAGTACCAGATCCAGTATGGTTGCATCACTGGCTGGTGTATTGACTATCTGGTCCAGGGAGTTTGTGTTTACAAATTTTAGGAATCTCTGTGCCTGTAGGTTTGGTGTCATATAGAATTCCCAGTTAATAGTGGGGTAATTAAAGTCACCCATGAATATGGTATTGGGTTGTATGGTTAGTCTTTCTAATAAATTTAAATACATGGTATGGGTTTACTGCGTCATAGAGAGGGACCTATAGCTTGCAAGGAAATGGTATTGGATTTTACCTATGGTGGTTTGAACATGAAAAACTCAAGTGCATTGTCCTGTTTAACCAGCCTTGAAGAATATTTATTTTTGATGTAAATAGATACACCTCCACCTTTAGTCCCTGCCTGTGAATTAGCTGACCTAAATCTGTGGTAGGCATTATAACCTTGCACTGTTGGTGTGCACTCCGTGGCTTTAAACCATGTCTCAGTGACTGCACAGACATTAGCATTCTCTAGGGTAAAGAGAACTTCTAGGGAGTGGAGTTTTTTGTTTAGACTTCTAGCATTGAGCAGTAATACCTTTAGATGTTCTTGGTTTTGATTTGCTATGTCAGATGCACTTTCAGTTTGGCATTGCCTAAAAAAGGCACTATGGGGGAAGACAATGTTTTAGCTAATATTCAAAAGCCTAGAGGGGAGAGGTGCAGACCATCCCTGGCAAAGCAGTGTGGTCTGTTGACCATCTCCTTCCATGCTGACAAATATTGAACCTCCTTAGGATGACACCAGAAACTAAGCCCATTATTAAAGTCAAACATCTTATGTTTATATTGTGGCATCATCCTTGGAGAAGTTAAAATGCTGCTCAGTGCTAGGTTCATTCTGAGAGCTCCATGATGTCTCTCTTCATATAGTATAGGGAGGTACGTCTCAGGTCATTTACTCCCACATGGACTATGACTGAGTCATATTTGTAATTGTGGTCCAGTGACATGAGTGCATACATAATGTGGTGGATCCTGGACCCTGATAAGCAACTGACTACAACTTTCTCCTTACTCACCCTGGTGAGAGGGACATCAGTGTGTCTTATGATGGAGTCTCCAATGACTAGAATGTTGGATTGTGTGGTGACTTGCCTTATGGGCTTAGAGGTAGAGGCTTCATCAGATATAGCTGTATGTGTTGTTTTGAAAAATGCATTTGGGGCTTCTGAGGGTATTTGTTATGTTTACTTCATCTAGGAGGTCTTTGTGGTTTAGGAAGGTTACGTGCAAGTGCCTCAGCATATGTGAGTCTATACATCTGCTTTGAATTGTGTGTGATGGGTACAGCATTAGGAGTACTTTTATGTGAGAGCTTTGCCTCCAGTGACATTGTGTAAATACATCTCTCACATACCATATCAGTTTGTTTGAAAATGAACTGGTTGGTAGTAAACGTGAGGCAATTTCTACATTGCTTCAGGATGCCCATATCCACCAAGCTGGTAATGGAGACAGTAGGAAAGTAACATTTTTATAAGAATATAGTATAGTTTTTTCTCAAGGTGTTTGTGGTCACAGTAGACCTTGAAGACATGTCTGCACATTCCTAAATGCAAAGAACAAAAATGTCTCAGAATAAACACAGGAGATCACAATTTCTGTTTATGGTCTTGCCCTTTGGGACCTGCTGCTCCCAAAGTGCTCATAAAGCATCAAACAGCAGTGGTAGCCTTCTTAAGAGCAAGAGGTGTTCACATTTATGCATATCTAGATGAATGCTCATGCTCAGATAGAGGAGGAAGTGCAGGCAAAGTTGAAGTTCACACTAGGCTGCCTGCAGAAACTTTTTTTGAATTAGTGATCAAAAGTTCAGTCTGACACTAAGCACAGTCATATTGTTCTTTGGAGCCTCCTTAGCCAAGGTGGAGTGCAGTGTATGCCCACAGCTAGAGAAGGTGGTGTTCCAGGAGGGCCTCCATGGTGGTATCAGAGTTCTATAGAGATCTGGAAAATATCTTGGTCATCTTGATAGTATCCCTGACAAACTTCTGCATGTGAAGATCTGTTGGTACCTGAAAGGCCCCTGGGAGCAGCACTTTAACCCACCGTAGAAAGAAGTATCAGTCTTCCTGTACATCTAACAGGGGTTCAGTGGATAGGCCTTGATGATGCAAGAGAATTATGGATGATTCTTCCAAACAGGGCACAACCAAACCCTCACAACCAGTGCCTCTAGCAAGGTTTGGTAGGCTCAAAACAAGCGAATCTAGCCCCAGAAAGACCTCTGTATCATTCTAAAGGAAATGCTAGTCGTTACTTTTGTGCTGAAGGTCCTTCAACTCTTTGGAAGCCAGGGTTCTAGCTGTTAAACATGAACAACACCACAGTCATGTGTTACATAAACAGGGGAGCACACATCTGTATCCCTCAACAGGTAAGCAGATGAAGCTTGCGATAAAGTAATACAGGCAGACATGATCCTTAGTATGGCTAACATCCCAGCAGAAACCGATTAGTTGGCAGATGCCTAAAGAAAGGCCCTGACCAACAGCCACAACTGACACCTAACCAGTAGCACTTTGGAAAGTCTGAGAGGTGGGGTTGCCAGACAGACGGATGTGTTTACTCCCAGGGGAGTCACAGACTTCCTGATGTTGCATGAGGCATCTGTGCAGAAGCAGTGGATGCCCCTTCTTTTCCATTGGGCAAGCTTTTTTTTTTTTTCATTATGTGTACCCTGCATTCTTTTCTGTCAAGGATGTTGCAAAAGATAAGGATGGAGAGACTCTGGATGCTTATGATGACCCCTTAATGTCCCTGATTGCAGTAGTTCTTCCAAATGGCCCAGCTGCCAAAAGAACCATTATTCAGATTACTGCTAACCTGGTCTGTGTGTCTGCTGGAAGTTATTCACTATCTTCTGTAAACACAATCAGCTCACCGATTACTAAAGCCTGTTTTCTATACTGAGTAAGGTTTCTGAAATGAACAAGTACAAAGCTTACAATAAAAGACAGGTAAATGAAATATGTGTATCCTATAGACCTGTGTATTTATTCCTCATTCTCAACGTACTTATTGTTGGATACTATCCCACTGAGTTAACAGCCCTATTCTCCTGTGTTACTTATGAAAATAAGCCATTGTACTTATTGGTAACTATACAAGTATCAAAACAATAAAGAGAAATTGTGCCACTGGTGACATGAATCTGGAAACATACTCGGATCATGGGTGAAGCTGGACAAGGGGATAGGGTAATGCAGGTGATGGATAGTTCTCCTATCCTGGTAGGGGAACTGTTACCTGTGCAACCTGTGGTGGGGATCACAGATCTTGCAGCTTAGCAAGTTTTGTAAGCTGTAATGGCTGACATGATGACATCACTGCAACCTAGTTTTCCTAGCTAGTGCACGATCAGCCATTGCCACAAAGCATGAGTTACTGCATCCAGTTCAGGACTCCCTTCAGGGTCTTTTTTCCCTGGCAATAAGCTTTCCATTCTAAGGCTAATTTTTTGAGGCTCATCTGTTGAAGGGACCTCTCCGGGATTGTCTGGTAGAGTTGTGGAGGTATCAGAAGAGAGTGAATCATGTGTGAATGGTAGATAATGAAAACGCAGTAGCAAGTCGGGGGGTGGGGGGAGTGGAGGAGAAAAAAAAAAGTGAGAGAGAGAAATTAAAAAAAATAATTGTTAGCTTAGAAGCTTCAAGTAGACCTCACTCCCCCTCCACAACAGCTTGCACTTAGCTTAAGTGATATTACTCAGTGGGCATGTTGGCTTTTCCAGTACATATCGTCTATAGGTTCATAGTTTAAGTACTAAGCTAACTGCCCTTGCGAGCTATTTTAAGCCTAGCCAATTATCCCTTGTGAGACTCAAATCGTGCACCTTGTGTTTGTAAGGCAAACACCTTAACCATTAGGCCACCCTCTCAGGTGTCCAATACAACTTAAAGGCCATAGGCTGTGGTAACAACATGGTGGTAAAGTCATTATGATCTCGGCCTGTTTCAGGGTTCAATCCTGAACTCTGACCACTGTGTGGAGGTTTTGCATTTCTTCCTATTTCTGCGTGGGTTTACTCTAAGTACTTCATTTTCCTTCTGCCTCTTCAAATCATTCGGGTCAATTGACTACTCTGTACTATCAGTGGGCACTACAATTACGTCTGTCCTTGGGGCCTGAGTTATGGTTGAAAAGGGTAATTTATAGACCATTTCACTTACTCAGTTGATAAATGAATAAATTAGGAAAAGGAAGAAAACAGAGACTTGTAAATTTTAAGGCACATAGTTACTACTGCACTGTTGTGGAGGCCCTGGAGAAAATAGTCAATAAGGTGAGGCTATACCAGCTTGTATGTAAAATAAATTAAAAAAATACCTCAAATGCAGTCTTTTTTTTGAGGCACGATAAGTGTATCTACCTGAAAGTGCAGACAGTGGATAAGATGTATAACTAAAGAGCAACATTCTGCAGATACAAGTCTATGACAACCTCCAAATGCCCATAACTGATCTTGTCATAGAAACAGAAGAAAGAATTCTGCCCAGTCTTATAAAAAGGCAGTATGTTACTAGGTTATTAAGACAGAATTATTATTATGTCAACACCCAAATATCCAGCTAGACTTCTTTACATTTTCCCCTTACTGTCTTTGTTAAGATTCTTCTAGAAAACCAAACTGCTTTGAGCCAAGGTCATTCTAATTCCTCATTTCTGGCCCAGACATACATGGCTTCCTCTTGCAAGACTGTTTAAGCCAGTGGTGCACAACCTTTCTGTGGGGAGGTCCACTACACGAATTCTTAATGCATCTGCGACCCACCTCAAAACATAGTAAGTCGTTGCGAGTTAACAATAGGTACAGGTGATTGGCATTTTTACTTGACAGCAGTCATGAAATTGCCTGTTTTCTACATTAACTTTGCATTTAACTTTATTCTGGCTTGCAACCATGACTTATTACAAACTCTTGCAGAAAGTTACTACTGTTTATAGACTAGAAGTTATAAACAACAAAGAATAGTTACTTCTGCAGCTAAAACTAGAGGTGTGCTCAACTGCAGTCAATTAGGTAAATAAGCACATGCTGGAAAGTTTGCATAACTGGAGTAAGGCATAGCATTTTTTTACTTTTTTAAAAATTTTTAGTTACTCTCTGGGGGCCAGATGGTGTTATGTCAAGGGCCGGATTTGGCCCCAGGGCCAGATGTTGTGCACCACTGGTTTAATCTATAAAAGTTCCTACATCTTCACCTGTTCAAGGTGCTATTGTCTAACCCCTGTAAGCAAAGCTCATATGGGCTTTTAAGTCCTCAGACTAACATTTTGGCTTCTCCATTTCTATTGATAGCTAAAGATCCTACCTTCTCACAGAGGGTAATGTTCATCATTTCCTCCTTTCAGAGGCCTTCTGCCCAAAAAACGTATTAAGACAGATGATAATGCTTTTTTGTCCAGACTGCTGACAAATCTGTGGAGCTGTTTACAGTTCCTGTTTCTTTACTCCTGTCTTATCTTTCTGCACATTTTGATTTGGTGCTTATGCCTCTGTCAAAGTACTCTTCATAGTTCATAGTTCAGTACTAAGCTTACTGCCCTTGCGAGCCATTGTAAGGCTAGCCAATTATCCCTTGTGAGACTCAAACCCTGCACCTTGTGTTTGTAAGGCAAACACCTTAACCATTCGACCACCCTCCCAACCCCTTGGCAGCCATCTCCAGCTTTCACTGTGGTCTGGACTCTTAATTCCTTTTCTCCTACAGACATTTGTAAGGCCTTCTAGTTCTTTCTACTTTGAGCCACCCTCCTTTCCCTATTGGTCCATCCCTGAAACATTTATTTTTGCTTGAGGAGCTTATTCTTCTGTCATTCGAATCTGTGCCTCTGCTGAAATAGTTGCTCTCCTGGGAAACTTTTTCTGCTAGATACTGCATCTGCTAGGAGAATATTTGAATCGCAGAGTATTTCTGCTGTAACTTCTTACCTGATTTTTCACATGGTAAGGGCAGTGCTAAAAACTAACTCATCCTTCATGCCAAAATCTGTTACAACATCAAATTTGAACCATTAAGTAAATCTGCCTTTCTTCCTTGCCTTTTTTTCCCTTGACTATTGTAACGTCAATAAAATACAACCTGTATCACGGATGTCTACAGATAGCTTGGATTTTATATGAACAGAAGGACATCCTTCTGCAAAGAATACCAGTTTGTCTGATTTGCTTAGTCTAGAAAATTTAAGAAAGTTCTGAGCTTACCCTTTCCAGATAGTTAGCAAATCGCACTGAAGTCTGTCAGAACAAAATGTAAGGCCTTTTACTGTGACTCCTAGATTTTAGTTCCCTACAGCATTACCTAGTTTTCCTGCCCATTTTTCATAATGTCACCAATGATGCAACTCACCTTTACTGGACAATTTTACAACGCATTATAAGCTGCAAATTATTTCCAGGTCTTCTTTTTTTGTTTGTGTGGTGTATTGTTTTTGTGACATTCGTGATTTTAAATTTCGCAATTTTGAGGTTTCATGTTTGTGAGTTTTCGGCTTTATAGTCTTGATGTACTGAAATTTGATATCTCAGTATTTTGGGATTATAAAGTGAATCTATATATATATATATATATATATATATATATATATATATATATATATATATGGGTTACTATTAAAAATTTGACGTACCATTGCACACCTATGAAGTTTCGAACTACATATATTCGAATAGTTCATATGTGTGCAGGCTACAATATCAAACGTAATAGTTGCGGCTGTACTGAGCATTTGCAAATATGAACCTTCCAAGGGATGTACAGGGATCGTGATACAGTGCGGTTAGGGAAATAACATCCCTTTCCTCACTGTAGTGTGATCTCGGAGTTGGAATTTATAGTTGGGGGGTGCAGGGGGGCTTTCCCCCCTGCATAAACTGGATGTTAGCTGTAGTAGTTAGGGAGCGGCAAGGGTGGCATTGCTGTTAATTGGCATAAAATGTCGTATTCGACATTTTCGATATTAACAGCTGCTTTTAGACATTAGGACATTCGGTAATGTGTACTTTCGGATGTATAGTTCGATGTTTAGTACCGTTTTTATTTTGACTTTCAATATTTTAATAATAAACATATATATATATATATATATATATATATATATATATATATATGTATATGGGTCTACTTCACACGACTAAAATTTCATTTGACTGACTTTCATTGGACCAAGACCAAAATACCGAATTTTCAAAATACTGAAAACTCACTTGACTGAAACTCATTATACTGAAACTTTACAATGCTAAATTTCAAAATACTAACTTGTAAACCATAGACATGCACACTTACAATACCAATGACTAACTCTTTCCAAAACTTAAAAACTACTTACGTACCCTCTTAACAGAAACCAGATGACATAAAACCAAACTAGGTGGGGAGCTACGCCCCCACACCCTCCACTGTGGGGGTCTGTGTCCCCCTCTCCTCCAACTATATATACTAACTCCAGGATCACACTGCAGTGGGGAAAAAGGCATATACCTTTTACTTACCTTACAGTAGTCTACATGCTGCCACTACTGCTGGGAACGCACAACACATCCGCTATATTACTTGAGATACTTCACATAAAAATGTAAACAGACATACCCACATTTAGAAACACTACAACACTACCTTCTACATGACTATCGGTATTCTGACAAACAGCACTATAAGTTACAATAATTCTTTTTATCACAAGCAAGTCACAGGAGAAGTGAATCCCACATCATGTTTATGGCTTACAATTCAGTATAATGAGATTCAGTTGAATGAGTTTTCAGTATTTTGAAAATTCGGTATTATGGTCTTGGTCAAATACATAGGTTTACTATCAAAATGTCGACGTTAAAAACAAATTCCATTTTTAACGTTGAACCATAAAGCCAAATTCATGCATACTAATTGGGTCTAAATGTCGAATCTGATGAACAAATTTAGCAGACACATTTAGATTGAATAGCGAACGGGATGTCCGCATAGGAACTAAGGTAAGTCTGGCTCCTACCCTGCAAATTCAGTGTTTTGCAGGGGGGGGGGTAAGCCCCCTTGCACCCCCACACCCCTGCCATAGCAAAGCTACTTCCTTAGAGATAAAGAATTCTTGAAGCAAAATAGAGTGGAATCACCAGTGATCTGACCAATGGTGTCATCTGCCCTTAAAATATATCAATGCCTTTTAAGCACATCACAGACCATATTGATGTTACTAGACTATGTCCATGCAATGTGCATTTTATCTCTTTCACTAACCGATCGATGGAATGTCTGGATTCACTTATAATTCTCTTAGAAAAATAGAGCTTAGCCCTTGTTGTTTTAAGGTCAAATATTTCAGAGCAAAACCTGTCTATCTCACGAGCTCTTTGCCCAGTCAATGGAATAAATTCTATCCAGAGCACAACAGACTTCAGATTCTATACTGTGCAGCCTAGAGGCTCTCATAAATTGGCCTTTCATGACATTCTTATAGATATGTGCAGGATGCCTGCTCATTCTGTGAAGGATGTTATTCCTCCAACATCCTTTCCTAAACAGACTAGTGTTGTAGCTTCCAGTCTCATCCTTGCAGATACAGACACCTAAAAAGTTAATCTCACAGTCTGAGCATTCAAAAATAAACCTTAAGAAACATGTGCTAGGAGTCCAAGGGATGGTAATATCAAGAATTTCACTGAGAAGGTGGAGACCAGAGGGATAGCGGATCTTCTCTTACTACTTTTTGATATTGTGCGTTTGTGTTGATCCAATTTAGGCTGCATCTGGTGCTCTTTAAAATCTAAATATATGCTCAGGGCATTTCTTTATGTGTTTAAAAAGGGCATTAATACTCCTTTCTTTCCTAATATTACAAATATGCTCATATATGCGTTCTCTTATCCTACATTCAGTTTTTCCTATATAGAATGCTTTGCACGACTGGCATAAGGCTATTTAATGATGATGCCGATCTAGTTACAGCACTTGAGAAACTTAAATTAGATTTTTTAGAGAGAGGCTATGATAGCAGCATGATTGATCATTACATTGAGGAAGCTTGGCTATCCAGGGAGAATCGTTGCAAACCATATTTTGCAGAGAGAGTGAATGCTGCAGCTTCAGTTAATACTGGCAGTACGTCTCACAATGTAACTGACAATAATCTCAGAATGCCTCTAACTTTTGCCAGCAACATTAGTTTAGTATGTGATGTCGTAAAGAGCAATTGGGGGTATTCTTTTGATGGTAGATGGCTTAAAGGATGTGATTGGTAATAGTCCCAACTTTACATTTCGCAACAATAGAACTTTGAAGAGCCATTTATGTTATAGAGGTGATGCGTCATGTAAATCATATATATCTGATAGGATTGGGACTTATCCATGCAGATGTTGTGCGGCATGCACATACATTCATATAGATAATAGATTTATACATCCGGATTTATGTTTTAGTTTTAATTGCACTCATTATGCAGATTGCAAGACATCAACCGTTGTTTATTTTACTTGTTGTATAGTATGTTTTTCATTTTATGTTGGTAAAACGAACAGACAACTCAAGGATAGAATATTAGAACATTACCGTGATATCAAGAATGGTAAAGAATCTAGTAGCCTTGCCATGCACAATAAGAAAGAAAGTCATGATCATATGTTTACATTTTTGGTTTTAGAAATTTTATTAGAGAATAACAGGGGAGGTAATTTAATTAATGCAACTGAGGCAGCTGAACAGAAATGGATTATACTATATAATGCTGATAGACCCCCTGGTTTGAATGGTAAAGTGTCGTTGAAACCATTTTTGAAAAAAAAAAGCCACTTAAACATTAAGTGGCAGTCAGCTGCCATATTAAGTTAATTATATAAATATAAACATATAAATAAATATACATATAAATATAAATATATGTATACATAGTAGATGCATATTTTATCACTAAGTTGAATTTTAAGTCATATTTTTTAAGTATATGTGTACATATATATGCATTTTATTATCATTGTTTTGATAGATCCTGCATCGTATTATTGTAATGCCAAGAGTTTATAAATGTAATGTAGGTAGCTTTATATTCATGTTTTTACTAACCAATGTACTATGCCTTTAATAATCGTTTTAATTTGTTTCAATATTTAAAGGTCATTGTAATTTGCAGTGATGTGGTCTGAGGAAGGGGTTGGATCCCTGAAAGTGCTTACCAGTTGTTTGTCTGTTAATAAATTATTTTGCTGTGGTACAACTGGTTTATCGTTTTTATCAAGTCTATTTTACAATGCCAGTTGTTTTTGTTAGTTGGAGAGGTTTCTTTCTTGTGGAGATATGAATTTTGTCTACTTTTTCAGTAGGATTTATTATGTAATTTAGGTAATATTTTTAATATTTAAATTTTATTATTTAGATCATTTGATTTTAAAGGCAAACATTCTTAACATGAAATTTATAGTTAGCTTTTGGGAATGGTGTTGAATGTATCTTTAAGAAATTATTACTATCATGTGACTTTTAGGTTATTTAAGTGGGTTGTTTGACTTTGTAATCTATCTGATGAAGTTTTACAATTTGATGAGCTGAAAGCACTTATCTAAATTCATTAAATAGAGTTTTATTATAGTTAGTGGTTTGATTGGAATAGTGCGGTGTCCAGTTTGTGTTTTGAGTTTAGAGTTTGCCCTTTTTTTGGATTTCATCTATAGTCTGAGAAGGAATTAGGATATATTTTGTGGGTTTTTAAAGAATTTTAAAGCTATGTAGATAGTTTGGGCAAGGAGCATACTGTGAAGAGGTAATGTTCATAGATTCATAGGTAGGTACTAGGCTATTGGCCCTAGGGCCTATATAAGCCTAGCCAAAAAGGTACCCTGGTTTTCGCCACCCAAGAAAATTATTTTCCTGTGCCCCTGTCAAGCAGAGCCACAGAAGTGATCCCCGGGGTGAATTTCCTATTTCCCATCCAATCATCAAGGTTTTTCTTGAAGAGTGCTAATGAGGAGCTCTGTTTACATAGATAGGTAGTCTGTTCCAGAGTATGGGAAGTCTCTGGGACAGGAATATATCCCTCCAGCATGTTCTGTTTATTGTGGTGACAAGGTTTAGGTCCCTAGAGTGTGTAGCTCAGAGGGATTGGGATTTCTTTAAGTGGAGCATGTCCAACAGCTCTGGGATTGACATAGCTTTGTATGTTAGGCAGAGATTGCCTCTGAGTAGACGATATGTAACAGAGTAAAGCTGGACGGTTTTATATCTGAGAAGGCAGTAATAGTACGTGAGTTGTTTTATTTCTATAAATGTAGGTGTCAGCTTGAAGAGAAATTAAAAATATCAATAAAACACTACAACAAAATTTAATTACAACCGTCCAATAACTCTAAACTTTTATTCGCTTGGCACCTTGGCTGCTGCCTTCCAGCAGAATAAAACTTTTGTACATTTGGATGGTACTGTGATTTAAATGAGAAGTATCAGTAGGAGGGACAAAGGACCATGTTTGCACTCAGCAGAAATATGGTAGAAGAAAAGGGTGATAAAATTGGGGGCAAATGTGCTGGTTAATTCAAAGAAGTACAGGACTATTAAATTGTCTTGGAATTCCCATGTTTTACACTCATAGATTGAATGTTTAGTATGAGGCTGTCAGAAAAAAAGTAATTTGTTTTAGTACGTTTAGTAAATGTTGGAATTTTGCACTGTAGTAAAGAAGGGTGAGGAGCTGACATACATTGTGTGAATGTGCAGTTGCCGTACAGAGGGAATACATACAGGGTAGGAAAGAGTGTAACTCATTATTGATCTGGGCTATGGGGGAAATTAAAGGTTTAAGTTCTTAACCTCCGAATCCAGAACTGCCATAGCCAGAACTCATCTCTTATTAACCCTACTGTATGCATCCTCAGTACTAGCAAATCTAAATAAAACTGACCTGAACAAACTCACAACATGCTACAACAAAATAGCTAGGTTTGCAACCAATGCTAAATCACACTCTCACCACTGCCATTCCCTTCATAACCTACACTAACTTGAATTTCAAAACTTACTTCACTTCCACCAACTCAACTGAGCCCATCCAATACTATATCACCCTGATAAAACCCCTGCCCTAACAGGCTTCCTAAACTTCTATAGCAGTAACAGGGAACTACTTTCCATTATACCATGACCCCCTCCATTAATATTCCAAAATGTGCACGCTGATTGGCCAGCGTGCACGTTGTAAATCAACTTATACTAATGGAAAAAGGTCCGGTCGCCCAGACTTTTTCCATTAGTATAAGTCTTTTTTAAAACACTGTCTCACTATGTTAAAGGAGTTTAACATAGCGACACAGGTTTAAAAAAAGCAGCAGAGATCTCTGTTGCTTTTTTTAAAGCTGTCTCGCTATGTTAAACTCCTTTAACATAGCGACACAGTGTGTAAAAAGCAACGGAGATCTTGCTTTCTCCGTTGCTTTTTTTTAAAACCTGTCTCGCTATGTTAAATGGATTTAACATAGTGAGACAGCTTTAAAATAAGCAACAGAGATCTCCGTTGCTTATTTTAAAGCTGTCTCGCTATGTTAAACCCATTTAACATAGTGAAACAGTTTGTAAAAAGCAATGGAGATCTTGCTTTCGCCGTTGCTTTTTTTTCAAAACTGTCTCGCTATGTTAAATGGGTTTAACACAGCGAGACAGCTTTAAAAAAAGCAACGGAGAATCTCTGTTGCTTATTTTAAAGCTGTCTCGCTATGTTAAACCCATTTTACATAGCAAAACAGTAAAAAGCAACGAAGATCTTGCTTTCTCCGTTACTTTTCCCCACAGCTCTGATGTACTGCGTAGGCATACGTATGCGCAGTACATCAGAACTGCCGCGGAATACAAGACAGCTGTGGAAGGGCAGCAAGGAGGCATTATACAATGCCATTATTTAAGAAAAGTAATTATTTTTTTTCTTAAATAATGTCATTGTAATAGCAATAACCCACTTCTGGGTGTGGGTAATGCTGGATTTACCCACAGTTGGCTTTGTTTGGTCCCTCGGGCTTCGCCCTCGGGACCAAACCACACCAACTGTGGATAAATCCAGCATTACCCACACCCAGGCGTGGGTTATTGCTATAGTAACAAAGCCCTAATCGAAGTCATTCCATGTAAAAATAGTTCGGGGGAAACTCTGTTCTCCTACGAAGTTGCTAAAACATGGAACACCTTACCCCCAAACCTCAGGCTACAAAACCACACTACCACATTCAAAAAGTTCCTCAAATCACACCTTTATGAAAACCATATATGTAACTGTAATGACCCTTCCTGAACCTCCTCATCCAGCCTATTCTTCATGGCTGACCCTAAAGAATACTGTTCCACTGATTATAATCTATCTATGCAGATTTGTACATTGTGTAAATAAATAGTAAGCTTTTATTTCTACGAAGTCAACTTTTGCTCAACTGTTAACCTTACTCGTGGATGTTTTCTTAACTATTTTTAATCACTGTTACCCTTACTCGAGGATGTTTTCTTAACTATTGTTAATCACGTTTTTAACTGTTGTTAATCACTTTTTTGGGTCTGTGACATGGCATCAAAAAGGCCTTTCATTGAACAGCTTAATAATCGAAAATTGCGTTAATAGAAGTCGTTACCAACTCCAAGATCGCACTACAGTGTGGAAAGGACAAAATTTCCGATCCTCACTGTACCGTGATCTCACAAAAGTGACTTTTGTTAACGCAATTTTCGATTATAAAGCCGTTTGATGAAAGGGCTTTTCGATGCCATGTCATAGACCCACTTTTTAATTACTGCTAATCACTTTTTAAGCTGCTGTTAATCACTTTTCTAAACTATTGTTAATTAACTTTTACTAAACTACTTTGTAACTTTATGGAGCTTTTCTCCCCAGGACTGCACTGAAAACGGGCATCTGTTGTCCAGTCGGACTATCCTGGTAAACAACCGTTAAATAAAAAATAAATAAAAATGTGTTGGAATATATCTGTTTAAAGTGTGGGGAGTGTAATGTTGGAGTTCTGTTTTGTAGGGAATGTATAAACATAGATAGTTATGCGCAAAAAGAGCAAATAGAGCTGAAGAACTTTGATAGCTGAATACTCAAGTCCGTTGTTAATGATAGAAAAACACTTTATTCACAAAAAATATGAAACTCTGTAAGCACTTTCGTTTAAGGCTATGTTAAACGTCATCAGACCTATAGGTACCATAGGTAGTTATGTAGTTTGATTGAATAATATGTGTAACTGGAGGGGTGATAATATGTGTAACTGGAGGAGTGATGCAGTGCAAGTAATTGTGATGTGCAAGAACTGAGGAAAACGAGACTGGAATGTGAAGTGCAAGCAGATGGTGCATTTGAACTTAATTTTTTAATTTGCGATTAAGAGTCAGACTCTAATGCCTATAAGTTTACAACCTTCACTGGCAGGACCAGAGCAAAATGTGTTGCTAACCATGCAAGCAGTAGCTAATCATTTTGAGCTTGAACACTCACCACTGTACTCAGGAATCTCAGGGGAGCAGAAAGGTCAGAAAAAAACAAAAAGCTAGGAGGATAAATATGCTGCAAAAGCATAAAAAAATCCACAGTTGACCTATATTCAAATGATAAAATATAAGTCCCACCTTACTTCGAATTCAAACAGACCATGGATTAGTATAGTATAGTGAACTCCAGGGGGGTGGGGAATTAGTGCCCATTGTGGTTAGAAAACTCCAGCTAAGTTGTTCAGGGGTGGCAATGGTCAGATACAGGGAGTCCCGGAAGCATTTAATTAATGTATGTACACATATCAGTTTCATAAATGCAATCAAGTAACTGAGACGTGTGACACAATAAGGTTATTTTACAGCTATAAGCACACAATCATAACATTGAAACCAAAAATTTTAATGTATCTATTTTAGCAATAAACTAAGGATGTGTTTTTATCACTCTAGATAGGGCTGGAAACCCAAACATGCAAATTACCTGCCACTCTTGATTTAGACAAATATAAATTATAAAAATTAATATTTCACTGGTAGTATGCTCAAGCAATCTGGATCTTGGAGGTAGATACCACAGCTTTGCCAGTCTACAGTACTAAATAATAATAGTCTCTTCTCAGATAGTAAATAATAATAACAATAATAATAGTAATAATAATAATAATACATAAATACCACATACACTATACTTTAGGAGTGAATAAATAAAACTTTACTTAAATAACAAAGACATTACTGAAACAAATCAAATGTGCAGAGTTCAATGCAGTACACAGATAATATAAAAGTAATAGTCAGGTTTATAGGAGATAATACATAAAACAAGAACCTGATCTATGGCTAAAAATACCATAGCTGTCTCTTACTGTTACTTACTAGCTAGTTGTTGATTTTGTAACATCTGATGAAGTCTTTTGTATTTGGAGATGAAAACACAGTGTTAATTTGGAGCGTTAGTGTGAACAATAAACTAGTGACCTTCTGGCTTTATAGTGTGGTCGTTATTTTCGTGACTGGACGTTTGTGTGCTGTTTTCTGGCTGGTTTGTGGTTTGTTTATCTTGCACACAACTTTTCTTCTTTTTGGTGTTCGAATCTGCATACTATTGACTGCTTTTCCAGGTGTGTCTAGCTAGCTGTTTGATGTGCATTATAATTTGGATTATTATGGCCCTTTTTTTCTGACTCCAGACCCTTGCATAACTAATTTACAAATATTTAAGCCCTGAAAAACTGCATAAAGGTACACTTTGCATTTCAAATGTAAGTTTTATACCTTTCCTTTCATGTCCTTTTCACATTCACAGTCTAAAGTTACAATGTTGTACCCATTTTCATGTCTCAAGAAGTACACATATTGTTTTACAAACCTGTTAACAGTGTGACATAAGATAGAAAAAAATGCATCAGATTTTAAATAAACTTTTGCCACCTTGGCACCGCAGTGGTTAACCAGGAAGATTAGCTAGGGATGCTGTCCTAAAGGCTACTAGAAATGGATGCCTTATCAGGCATGTTACATAATTCCCATACGAACAGCTGTATAAGGAGAAGACCCATCTTTGGTAGTCTACCGTTCCTCCATCCCCCACCATCAGTTTTATCCTTTTTGTCGATCTCTCTCTTTCCCTCTCCTTCCCTTTTTTCTCTTAACCACTGTAACTGAAGAAGTGGAACGTGAGACATGAGTGATGCATGATATAGAAGGAGAAGTGTTCCCGGCAGATGGGGAAACTTCTATCTGCCGAGTGGATCTGATGTATGTAGAATTAGTCCTAACGAGTGGTAGAAATGGGACCATCTTCATGCAGATGAATCATTGTGATAATTACACAACTTTCATTTTCTGTGTTTGGAGTAATCATCAGTTAAATGAACATTAAAAATACGTGCCTTATTGTCAGTGTCCTGCGACACAGCTTGACAAAGTAGGATGAAGGCTTAGAGTTTCCACGTTGTAACATAGTGCAGCATTGTGCTGGATCATTTTCTAATAAAAAAGAAACAGTTCACTCCCCTAAGTTTCACTATAAATTAATTTTCTTACCATGGAGATCTGTCTAGACTGTTTGACATCATTTTTTGGAAGATGATTCCGTAGTTATATAGACATAATAACTGATATGCTCAAAAAAAAGAAGAATCGCAAGCTGGGATTTTATGGGACATGAAGGATGTCTGCTTTCACTTGCATTGGTTTATAGGTTCATAGGTTGATACTAGGCTATCTGCTCTAGGGCATTTACAAGCCTAGCCAGAGTGTGTTTGGTTTTCGCCACCATTTTTAGATTAGTTGACTGTGTCTCTGTATAGTAGGTCACAGAAGATAGCCCATTTAAGGATAGTTTACCATGCCTCTGTCTAGCAGTGACACAGAAGAGATCCCAGGGGTAAATTTACGATCTCCCATCCAAACATCAAGATTCTTTTTGAAGAGGGTCATTGAGGGGCTCTGTCAAACATGGATTGGGATTTTGTTCCAGAGTGAGGGGAGCCTCTGGGATATGAATCTGTCCCTCCAGCATGTTCTATTTATTTCTATACTGAGGTTTAAGTCACTGGAGCGTGTAGCTCTGATGGATTTGGATTTCTTGAGGTGGAACATGTCCATTAATTCTGGGTTGAACATGGCTTTATACGTCAGGCACAGGTCACCTCTGAGTAGGCGGTAAGCAACTGAGTAGAGCTGGAGTTTCTTTAGCCTAACTGCGTAGTGCATCTGTTTGAGTCCCTTGATCCTCTTGGTGAGGTACTTTTGGGGTCTTTCTAGTTGTAGTAGGTGTCGGGTAAGGTACATCCCAAATGGGGCATTGTATTCATTTATGGGCCTGATGAGTGATGAGTAGAGGGGCACAATGACCTCTCTTGATCTAGATGTGAACCCCTTCATGATAAGGTGGGCTATATAGAAGAAATAAACTACTAAAAAAAACAAATAACTGAAAAACGACCAAAGAAAAATCAGTGAGTAACAGCTCTACTTTCTTAAAATTTAATAAGCACAATCCAACTTCTCTAGCGCCTCGGCCACAGCCTTTACAGAGTAAAAAGTGTTAACTAATAAAAAACAGTATATATAGAAAACATATTAATTGATACAATTAAACAATTAATCAATTGTTACAGATCAATTTAAAACATTTAAAGCTACAGTAATCAAATAAAACTTTGCCAATTACATTCCTTGTTCAATCCATGTGGAAACAAAGTATTGTATTTCATAATCAAAACTGATTCCTTTTGTCTCAATACATTTTTTTGAAATCCTACATTATTAAATTGCAATGGTACATGTTCTAATATAGAAACTTTCATACATTCCATATTGCCATGATGTTCATTATTAAAGTGTTCTGCAATAGGACTATTCATTTTCTTATTCCTAACATCCCTGACATGTTCTTTTATTCTGTCGGATAAAGCTCTCTTGGTTTCACTAATATAGTATTTTTTACATGAGCAAAAAATAATATAAATTATTCCTGTACTAGAGCATGAATATTTAGCTCTAGTAGTGAATTTTTTACCATTAATTTTTGTTACTTCAGTAGTTATGTATTTGCAGATTGAACAATTGCCACAAGGGAAAGTTCCTATCATATTAATATTAGTCAACATATTCCTTCTTGGTTCCTTATATACACTGTGTACCAAAAAGTCTTGAATGTTTTTACCTCTCTTATAAGATATAACCAGGTCCACATCCTTCAGTGAACCAATTTCTTTTTTTATGAAGTCCCAATACTTTTTTATTATACCATTGATGGTATGGGAAAAATTAGTGTATTTAGTTACAAAAAATAATTTTTCCTTGTCCAATTGATTTTTATTATAATTAATGTTCCTATGTCTATGTACAGAATTATTTATTATACTTTTTTTGTCAAATATTTCATCAAAACTATTCATAACATCTGACTTATTATATCCCCTACCAATAAACATAGCAGCTGCTTTAAAAGCTTCTTCAAAAGCTAGTTTACTATCCATACTTAATCTTTTGATTCTAATAAATTCACCATATGGAATAGCTCTTAAGGTATGAGCAGGGTGACAACTACTGCCACATATTTTCCAATTAATCTGATCAAATTTTCTATGTATATTTGTTTGCATTTTTTTACAATTAACCCCTGTAAGGGCAATGTCCAAAAAGTTAACTTGTAATCCTGTTTGCACATCATCAAATTTAATACCTAAATTATTATTATTTAATTCATGAATAAATTGAGTAGACAAATCATAACCACCATAACAAATAAAAACTAAATCATCAATAAATCTATAATATTTTATTACATGTTTTCTAAAAAATTGATGTCTATACACATATTTATTTTCAAAAAAGCCCATGAATAAATTTGCATAAGCAGGGGCAAAGGCAGCCCCCATTGCTGTTCCCATCATTTGCTTATATAAGACACCATTAAATTCAAAGATATTATGAGTTAAACAAAATTCAACAAGTTCTAATATATAATGTGCTTTTGGACTATCACCCATAAAAAACAATATTGCTTCCAAGCCAAAATTATGAGAAATATTTGTATAAAGACTCACCACATCTATAGTAATAAAATACATGCCTTCTACCCAACAAATATCTTTAATCTTATGAAGAAAATCAAACGAATCTTTGATATATGAGGGTAGTGTAATAACTTCTTTTAGCAAATACTCATGTAACAGACTACACAAATTATAAGTGAAAAACCCATATGCAGATACAATGGGATGACCAGGTGGTCGTTCTAAACTTTTGTGTATCTTAGGTAGACAAAAAAATTTTGCTACCTTACTGTCCTTAATAATGATTTTACGGTCAACATCAGACTTAGTAAAGTAATGTAATCTAATGCCTTTATTTAATAAGGCTTTAAATTCCTGTTCCCCTTCCATAAGAAAAGGAACATCTACCCTAAGATAAACTTCAGCATTATCAAGATGTTTCCTGCACATATCAAGATAGTCATCTGAATTTAAAACAACTAGTTTACCCCCCTTATCGGAAGGTTTGAAAACAATGTCATTATTTCTACTTAGTAGCTGTAATTTAGTCCATTGATCTTTCGTTAAATTAAAGCATTGATTTTTACTTAAAAATTCTTCAAGTTCCTTATCTAGTATAATATTGAGCATATTGTCAAACTTTTGGATGTTAGCATTCTTACAAGGCGTTAAAAATAAACTAGTGCTTTTAAGATTGCTGGTATCTAACCAACTGTAGGCATTAGTCTCACCCTCATCCTCTGAAATACAAGAATAATATGTCTCATCCCTGTCAATATCACTAATTGAAAGCGACTCACTGTTAATGTCACCGCATTTATTAAACGACTCACCATTTTTTCTAAAAAAGTATTCCTTTAAATTCATTTTGCGACATAAGTTGAACAATTCAATTTTTAACTCATGTCTCCGAGGGAGACAAGTTGGAACAAACTTGAGTCCTTTCATCAGAACAGATTACTCTACACTATCAAAGTTATAATTTGACAAATTAACCACATAATCGGCAATTAAAGTCTCTGTAGTCAAATTATGTCCATCTACCTTTTTTGTAACGTCCATCACTCAAGTCTCTTTGGCGTTCTGAACTCTGCCATCCCCTTTTCCTGGAATTGGTGTGTTGTCCATTAAATTCCGAATATGTTCTCTGAAATGTTTCCATTTTCCGTTTTTCTTTGGGCTATATAGAATGTCTTTCTAACCACTTTGGCAATGTGATTGTCAAAGGAGAGATTGCTATCTACTTGGGTCCCCAAATCCCTAATTACTTCTTCCATACCTAATGGATTACCACCTATGTGGTAATTTGTGGGCACTTTGTTTTTCCCAAAGGGGATGACTATGCACTTTTTGGCATTTAGCTTTAGGCCATGGCTGTGGCACCAGTTATCCATCTCTGTGAGACCTTTTTGGATGATGCTTGTGTCAGCCGGCGAGTCGATTATGGCCCCCAGTTTGCAGTCATCTGCAAACTTTGTCAGCCATAGTCCTCCTGTGTTAGCCTGTACCTCAGAGAAATATATACTGAACAAGAGAGGTCCCAGGACTGAGTCTTGTGGGACGCCACTTGTAACTGGTTTAGAGTCTGACATGGCACCTGCAATTCTGACCATGTTGGTTCTATCCCTAAGCCAGTTTGCAACCCATCTTGTGACATAGAGGTGGATATTTAAGTTGGTGAGCTTATTTATGATGCCCGAGTGGGGTATTGTATCAAAGGCTTTTGCAAGGTCAAGGTAGGCTGTGTGGACTACCTTCCCTTCGTCTATGGCCTTGGTGACTGTTTCAAAGAAATTGTCCAGGTTCAAGAAACAAGATCTGCCCTTAACAAAGCCGAATTGGGTAGGATCCAGTGTTTGGAGGTTCCCAATGTCTTTGTTTATGAGTTCCATGATGATACGCTCCATAGCTTTGCAGACCAGGCTAGTTAAGCTTATAGGGCGATAGTTTTCAGGGTCTGTTGTGGCATCACCTTTATGGTATGGGACCACTGTTGCTGTACGTCATTCTTTGGGTACATATCCTGTTGTAAAGCTGAGACTGAATAGTGATTTTAAGTGAGGGTTCAGTTCTTCTTGGAGCTCATGTAAAATGCAGCCCGGGACACCATCCGGTCCCATTGATACAGTGTTTTTTGCTTTGGAGAGGGCAGCTCTCACCTGTGCATCTGTGATGGCAGGGATGGGATAGTCATTTGCTCATTTGGGGGGGGGGGGAGAAGTTTGCACTGAACCTGTCTGCCAGGATGTTGGCAATGTCTGTGGGTTCAGTGTATTTTTTGTCATTTTGCACTAACTCAGAGCATATCTGGGAGTTTCCACCCAGGTTTCTGACATAACTAAAGAAGGCCTTGTGATTATCTTTAGCGTCTTGTGCAATTTTTCTTTCAAAGCTAGCCTTAGATGATTTTATGAGGGATTGTAGTTTCTTGCTAGTACTAATCAGAGTTGCCTTCCCTTTCAGGGATTTTGCTCTATCATGTAGTAGCTTCCTCCTTCTGTTGTACAGCTTATTTATGGCTGGGGTCCACCAGACAGGTCTCCTGCCCTTGAAGGAGTGTGTCTTGGTTTTATTTGGGATAGCACGATCCATGCATTCCTGTAGGTATCCATAGAATGTGTTTGTAAAGGATTCTGTGGTTTGGACCATATTTTCCACTGGCCCTGGGGCTTTGAAGGATTCCACCTCAGTTTTGAGAAGTGGGAAGTTTGCTTTTGAGAAGTTTTTGACCGTGGTTTCCTTTGCTGGGGGTGGGGGACGGGATATGGATGTCCATAGTGATTAATTTATGGTCAGATCTTACCAATGAGGGGTATACCTCTGGTATGGAACATAGAGTCCCCATGTTGGTGATGATCAGGTCCAATATGTTTTCCCCTCTTGTGGGAGTGGTGACCAGTTGTTCCATAGCATTTGAGTTTATAAATTCTAGGAACCATTGGGCTAGGGAGTTGGGGCTTGAGTAGTGCTCCCAGTCTTTGTTTGGGTAGTTAAAGTCACCCAATATAATGGTGTTTAGAGAGACCTTCATATTCTCCAGTGTCTTCAGGAAAGCCGAGTAGGGTTCCTGAGTTTGGGAGGGTGGTCTGTAGCAGGCCACAAACTGGAAGGCAGTTTTGCCCACTGTTAGTTGTACATGGATGATCTCAGATGCTTCGTGCAGTGCCACTAGCCTGGAGGTATGGGTATCTTTGATGAATATGGATACTCCCCCTCCTCTTGTGGTTCGGTCCGAGTTTTGGGGCCGAAAAGCATGGTATGAGGTATAGCCTGGTAGTGCTGGGGTGCTCTCGGGAGCCTTGAACCAGGTTTCTGTTACTGCACAGATATCGATGTTCTCCATGCTAAGGAGAGCCTCGAGTGCGTGCATCTTGAGGTTTAGACTTCTGGCGTTGAGCAGCATTACCCTTAGTTTCTTTTTCTTTGTGTTGTCTATGGGGGTGGGTTTGTCTTTTGTGCCTTGCCTAAAAAAGGCACTATGGGGGTGGCAAGAGCCTTGGCCAGTATTCGAAAACCCAGGGGTGACAGGTGCAAGCCGTCCCTAGTGAAGCAACGTGGCTTGTCAAGCATGTCATCCCAGGCTGACAAACACTGGATCCCCTTTGAGTGACACCAATACTTTAGCCAATTGTTGAAATTGATCATTTTGTCTTTATACTGTGGTATCATTCTTGGTGAGGGTAAGATGCTACTCAAGGTCAGGGTCATACCGGCCTGGGCCACATGATCAGAGAGCTCCTCTATGTCTCTTTTCATGTAATCTAGGGAGGTACGTCTCAGGTCATTCACACCAGCATGGACAATGACAGAGTCATAGTTGTACTTGCTTTGGAGTGACCTGAGTGCTTGTGTTATGTGGCGGATCCTGGCACCCGACAGGCAGCTTACAGTGACCTTCTCCTTGTTCAGTCTGGTGAGAGGGATGTCAGTGTGTCTGACAATAGAGTCACCTATTACAAGTGTATTAGGTGTGTTGTTTAGCCTTAAGGGCTATGACTGTGTGGCACACTGACTTTGTGAACTATGTGATACGTGGGTATTGTTGTGGGGTAGCGGTTGCTTGGATGTCTGCTTTGGAGGTCTCTGTTGCTTGGGCAGATTTTTATTTAGAGCCTCCGAGTATGTTTTTGTGTGTTTATGTGTTTGGTTTGCTGTTGCGATAGGTCTATGTGAGACTGGATTTGTGGTGTGTGTAATTACCTTCTCCTCCAGACTGACCATGCCAGTACTATGTTGAGAGAGCTCAGCCTCCAGTTTGGCTATATAGTTGCATCTCTCACATATATTTGAGCTTGTTGGGAAGAGGAGAAGGTGGTCTGTGTACATAAGGCAGTTGTAACATTGCCTCAAGATTCCCATATTCACCAGCTGGACTGGAGAGTAAACCTGAAACTGACTTTTGGACAGGCAAGAATAGTATAAGGAATTACTTTTTGACTTGATCAAAAAGGACCAATAGGGAGCCAAGTACTTAAAGGGAGTATAAGAGGGTGTAGTGCTTTAGTTTATTAGTGCTTACTTATAAGACACTTATCCTAGCTACTGCTGGGTTTTCGAAGGAAAATAGAGTGCTTACTTTGAGATTTGGAACAGTTCTATGAGATCTGGAACAGTTCTAAGGGAAAAAGTGAAGAGCAGACTGTGGAGCCGGGAATAGTGTAAACCTGATTAAGCGGCGCTGCTCGATGCTGCGCTATGCACAAAAAACATGCAAAAGAGGGTTTTAAGAGAGGGGATTGACCCAAAATGGCCAATAAAACTACAGTTTCTAGGCAGTAACCACTCCCACAGGGGCAGGCAGGCTGTTCAGTGTTTACCACTGCCACTGATGAACACAGAGACTTCCCTTTAGCCTAAGCAAGCAATGGCCTCCAAGAAACTTACAAACAGTTCAGAACAGGAAATCTGTAACTGAACTTTTTTTTAAATTTCAGAAAGTGGGAAAAAAGCAAGATTTTTTTTTTTTTTTTTTAAAGATAGCAGAGATACACAAGTAGCAACAAGTTAGAACAGTCAATAAATGACCCCACACTTGAGTGCTAGGCCAGAGACAGTTAAAATGCAAGTTTTAAGAAATAAACGATTTTAAAATAAGTGCAACACGCATTCCATCTGCAAATCACAGCAGCACTAATGAAATACATTTTTCTTTCACTAACACCAGCAAATGATAACACGGGGTTCATTGTATATAAATGAGTTGGGACTGCATAATGTTATTCCTGCTGATTCACATGATTCATACTTATGTGTCTGATAATTTACTCTTCCAAACTGTTTCAGCAACCACAAAAAGGTGAATAACTTCTAACCATCTAGTATAAATAACTCCTTCAAAGGATTATGGCATTATTCATAAACATTGTTTGCCAAGGAGTAGGGATGGTATGCAGTAAACTATATATTAAATCTCTGTGAAATGTATAGAAATTGATGCACAATAGTGTATACAGTAGACAAACATATCAAAATTAGTATGCAGTGAGGTAAGAACATGTATGCAGTATTATCCCGATATGTAGTAATAGTACGTTGTGCCAATGACGGACTGTAATAGGGGTGAGTTGGGTGGGTATGCAGGGCCTACAGCTTGGATGGGTATGGCCAATGTATGAGAATGGCTCTACGGGTGCTTTGAACAAGGGCACCATTGCATTTCTTTACATAAAAAAGTAAATAAAATTACCAACTGTGTCCCTGTTCAAAACATTTACAGCTGAGGTGCCTCATAAGCCAGGTTGGTCACTTGACCAGTCAATTCACATGCTTTCTGCTGCTTGCTGTCCTGTGAATCACTGGACAGCAAGGAGCAGAAAACAAACAACTATAAATGGTAAAGGGATGGTGTGAAGATAGGCAAAGGCTGCCAGCCTAGCCAGATAGAATTTTATAGATAATTCTGTCATTAGTAAATATTAATGTAAGCCAAAGGCTTGTTCTCTTAAATGTGAAAAGACTGCATTGGATATTGAACTGCAAAAATGTAACAACAGTGCACTTTGCTGTACCATGTTAACATGATGAAACCATACCATGATATGAAGGTCCTTGTGCTGAGCATTTGCAGTGGATTGCAGGAGGAGTCTGAAGGAGATCTGGTGACTGATCTCCTCAGTGAGGCTCGGACTGACACCTCAGTGGGAGGGGTAGCAATGTCCCAGCAGCTATCTCCTACCCAGGTTCAAGAAATCTGAGCAGTGTTACAGGTGTTTGGGGACATGTTCACGGGGTGCACCCACCTAGTGCAGCACCAGGTGGATACAGGTCCACAAAGGCCTATTAGGCAGGCCCCTTATAGGGTGCCTGAGAGAGCCAAACAGACTTTGAGGGAGGAGATACAGGAGATATTGGAACTAGGGGTAATTCAAGAGTCCAACAGTCCCTGGGCCTCCCCAGTTGTGCTGGTGCCAAAGAAGGATGGCAGCACCAGGTTCTGTGTGGACTACAGGAAATTAAATAGTCACACAGAGTCAGATGCTTACCTTATGCCTAGGACAGATGAGGCCCTAGAGCAGCTGGGTGGGGCTAAGTATCTTACAACCATTGATCTTACCAGGAATTACTGGCAGGTGCCCTTGACTCCCAGTGCTAGAGAGAGGTCGGCGTTTGTAACTCCTTTTGGATTGTATCAGTTCACAAAGATGCCCTTTGGGATGAAAAATGCCCCAGCAACTTTTCAGAGGCTTGTAGATCATATCCTAGCAGGAGCAGGAGGGTTTGCCCTTGCTTACCTAGATTGTATTGCTGTCTACAGCCATTCCTGGCAAGAGTACTTTCAGCATGTCAGGGAGGTGCTGGGCAGATTACAGAGGGCAGGGTTGACCATTAAGCCGAGCAAATGTCAGGTGGCTATGGCAGAGGTCTCCTACCTGGGACATAGAGTGGGGAGTGGTAAGATCAGGCCAGAACCTGCCAAAGTAGAAGCCATTCAGGCATGGCCTGCACCTGTTACCCAAAAGCAGGTGAGGGCATTCTTAGGGACAGTAGGATACTACAGAAAGTTTGGCCCCAGTTATAGCACCATAGCTGCTCCCTTCACAGACCTGACAAGGAAGAACAGGCCAGATAAGGTAATGTGGACCACAGCATGTGAGCAGGCAGTCCAGAAGCTTAAAGAAGCTTTTGGAGGACCCCATGTGTTAGCCAGTCTAGATTACAGCAAATAATTTGTTTTGCAGGTGGAGGCTTCAAATCATGAGGTGGGGGCTGTACTTAGCCAGATTTCTTCAAAGGGAGAAGAGCACCCAGTAGTTTATCTTAGTCATAGACTCCAACCCAAGGAGGAATGCTATGCAGCTGTAGAAAAGAAATGTATAGCCATAGTGTGGGCACTGCAGAAACTTCAGCCTTATCTGTATGGAAGAAAATTCAATATAGTGACAGATCACAACCCCCTAACATGTTTACACAGAGCCAGACAGCAAAATGCCAAGTTGCTAAGATGGAGCCTAGGGTTGCAAGCATATGATATGTCAGTGCAGCACCGCAGTGGGATTAGCAATGCCAATGCAGATGGGCTCTCAGGACAGGGAATGGATAAGGTATACTAAGATAGACCTAACCCTCTCAAGCAACGTTTCTCAAGGGTCACTTGAAAAACTAGCTTGAGTTCTCCAGGGGGAAGATGTGTAAAGATAGGTGAAGGCTGCCAGCCTAGCCAGATAGAATTTTGTAGATACTTTCATTTGTAAATATTAATGTAAGCCACTGGCTTCTTCTCTTAAATGTGAAAAGACTGCATTGGATATTGAACTGCAAAAATGTAACAACAGTGCACTCTGCTCTAAGAAAGCTAAGTCAAGCATTTTATGACTGTCTTTGATGTCAAAATTTGGAGCCGATGTGTCTAGAGGGAGGCATCCTGCCTATTATTTTAAGACCAGGGTTAATGGCTAAAATTTGCATGTATAAATGTCCTTTATTGCTCTGGTTTCTGACCAGGTGTAGAGAATGTAAATGTAGTTTCTGTTAGCCTGGGAACACCAGAAAAGTGTGAAGAATGATGTCATGCGAAGCAGCTTTGTGTTATCAATTTAAAGAGAGAGAATCAGAGATCTCAGAGCATTTTGTCTTGAGAACGTCCAACATCACCAGCACTGCTTTGTTCTTTATGTAAGTTTATTTTAGAACTATGTTTTCTCTTAGACATAGCTAGGAAATAGGAAGATTAGACTAGTTTGTTTTTCTGTGTTGTCAGAACCTTTGCTACTGTATTATTTTAAGCATTTTTCTGTGATCTCTGAACTCTTGACTAGCACTGTGTAGTAAGGAGTATTGTCTTGTGTTTTTATTATTTATAATTAAATATTTTTATATATTTCAACTGTAGCTTTGTTGTGTAGAGATAATTTAAGCTCTAGAGTACATTGCATGTATATAGTGATACTGTACCAAGTCACTCTAATAAGCCTTGACTGTTCAGTCACACATACCATTTGGATAATAATATTGCACAGTAATAATTGGACACCCTTTCAGAAGGGCCTTTGAGTAGCTGATATTAGTGGGTGGTGGCAGCTGGTACTACCTTTTAGACTGGGCAGAAAAGGGGCACAGCTGGAGAACCTGTGCCAGCCTTCCCCAGGAGTGTCTGTGTGGTTGTATATAAGTCTTATCTCAAAGTGTATGTGTGTGTGTGTGTGTGTGTGTGTGTGTGTGTGTGTGTGTGTGTGTGTGTGTGTGTCAGCTACTTGGGCAGGGACATGAAACACTAGTTGGACAGAGGGGGCGCTGGAGGTTTTAGCTTGCCCACTAAGCTGAGATCTGGACCCTATAGCTGTGCCCGTGGGGAGTCTTATTGGGGACCTGGAGAGAAAGGGAGAAAACAGGCCCACACTGACTGTGATCTCTGTGTGCTCTTAAGGGAAATTGTACCTTACTGTGTGTGCATTTATTATCCTTTCCCTATATGGATGGGTGTTAGTGGTGAGGACTGAGGCTTCTTGATTGCTGGGCCAGTGCATGGGTGTCACAGATGGTTGTGGTACAAAAGAGCAGACCCAGCTCTATCGTATTAGATACATTCTTTTAAATCTTGACAGAAATCCAGATATGGGCTGTGGATGGCATTGCAGGGCAAGTACTCAGAATACACTTTCAAGATAAAAAGAGATGACTTCTTAAGATCAGTGATAGAATTTCAGAGATTTGTGTTTCTGACTGTTAGATAATATTTGGAAGTTAAGTAGAAAAAAAAGAGTAAGAGAACTGGAAAAATAGTGACAGAAAGTGGAAAAAACCAGTGAGAGATAGTGGGCCATCCAAGTGGGATGTACCTTTTAGACTAGCATTCCACACACACACACACACACACACACACACACACACACACACACACACACACACACACACACACACACACACCTCAGAGCATATGCCTTCATTTTCAGAAAGTAAAGTAAGAATGTTGCTCATCTGATAAGCATTCTTCAGATAGTTTAGTTGGAACCAGATCATTTTTCTGATGTACATAAAACAGACGTAGTAAACAGCTCAAGAGTACATGACTGGTTACATCTCTGGTCACAACAGTCTTAAATATAAATATACAGCTAGGACAGAAAATAAGTGTCCATATGATGTTTGTTTCTGGTGGACAAGAATGTTACTTTTACCTCTCAGCCTCTTAGCCCAAGAAATCTGAACAAAGACAAAAATAGTGGTGGGACAAAGGCCCAAAAATAGGGACAGATTTTAAATACTGCTTTTATAAACTTAGAAAGTTGATAGAATAAAAGGTGTTTTGTTAGCATGCATTTTCTAAAGGATATGAAGTCTTAAATTTAAATGTCTGTCATTTAGTGAGTTCCATCTTCATTGATTTGCCAGAAAACCACAAATTTGATAAGGAAAGAGCAAAATTATCAGGCAAAAATCCGTGCATGATTGAATTGTTACGACATAGTTTGTTGTGGTGTGAACTTTACCTCTCAACTGCCCCTGATTTCACAGAATGTCCCAAATTTTGCCTAATAGTTTGATATGTTCCTGAAAACAAAATGTAAGGTTTTCTGGTAAGATACTGAAGGTTGCTGTTACTAATTAATAACACACATTTACGTTTCATATTTCATAAACTTCAGCGCAGTGGTGCAGCGGTAGCGTTGTCACCTCACAGCAAGAGGTTCTCTGGTTCGATTCTCGGCTGGGGTGCCCTCTGTGCTGAGTGTGCATGTCCTCCCTGCATTCGCGTGGGTTTCCTCCAGGTGCTCCGGTTTCCTCCCACGTTACAAAGACATGCATCTGGAGCCTTTCTTCCTGGGCCTCTGCTGAAAAATTGGCTTTGTTCCAAGTCGGACTTTCCCAGTTAACAAATGTTAAATAAAATAAATAAATAAAATGCATGCTAGCATAAAACCTGTTATTTACAATGTTCTAAGTATATTAAGAGTAATATTTAAAATTTGTCTCTGTTCTTGGGCCTTTTGTTCCCAGTTATGTTTGACTTTGTCCTTGATTCTTGTGATAAGAGATTGAGCACTATGGTCTGAACTGGAGCATGTGTGTGCGTGTGTGTGCGTATGCATGTGTGCGTGCACACGTGTATGTGTGTGTGTGTGTGTGTGTGTGTGTGTGTGTGTAAATGTGTGTCAGAGAGAAAGGGACAGGAAATCAATATGCCAGTGGGTGAGCTGCTTACTGATATGAATCTGACATTCCTGATTCCATCCGTAACCCCTGTTTTCCCATTTCTGCACGGGGTCAGGGTATCACATCAACAGTGACAATCATCTAGAGTCTGTGTTCACACTGTTGGATGACTAGCCCTGCTGCATTTATTCTTCCATACCAAACACACACACACACACACACACACACACACACACACACACACACACACACACACACACACACACACACATGTGCATACTTATGCCAATGGCCATTTTAAAGTGTCCAGTGTGGCATAATAAGTATTTGTAATGAATTGTTCATGTTATCCCAGTTTCTGGGTTAATCGTCCATTAAAAAGGTACAGCAATGTATTGTACAGAAATGTTGATTTCTCTTCTCTTATAGAGTGGTATTACAAAAACTAACCAGGTTATGTAAAGCATACTGCTTTGGCTTTGTTTTCAGTATCCAGTACAGAATTAGACTGTGATTTTAGGTATGTCCCTGTGTTCTTGGGAGAAGCAGCTGTGTGTAACATTCGTATAAAACAGAGTTTGTTGTCCATATTACACACCAGCAAATATTGTACAGGAATTTGACATGGTGTGATCTTCAAGTATGGCATGTCCCTAGAAAGATAGGCATACATCACAGAAGTAACCATGTTAGATATATGTTCATCCATCATGAGGTCATTACATTTATAACAGTTCTCCAGCTCCCCTGCTACCATTTATAGACTAGAGTATATATTTATGAATCCACACCAATGGTACTGCATGCAATGATGCAGTACAAACCCCTTTGTAATGCTTTGTAATGCTAGCAATTAGACTGCTTATCATTTGTTTCTGCTTGGTGTGCCCCAGACTACTGTTTCAATAGATAATACAGTTCATTAAAGTAGTATGCTTCTGAATGGTGTTATCTTGCTAATACATAGTTGGACTGTTTAGGGCAGAAATTCTGTTAATCTCTAGTAACAGTGGAATCTTTACTTCTCCCCTACCTCCTTGTTACATATGCAGGGAGGTGTCTTTTTCTTTATTTCAGGGCAGTGAATGCCCTATTGGCAGATGGCCTTCTGTATGCTTCCCCATACATTGTACAACTGTTATTTTTTAGTTTATTACATTTAGATATCTGAAATGAGATTTTTGCAAACAGCAAAGTAGCTATAATTGATGGGTATGAGGCTCTTTAGATTAATCTGCTGGATTGCTGTAATTTGGGCATTATTCTGGCTTTGCGGGACTAATGTGATTCTTATGGCTCAAGTAGGAATACTCTACTGTAGCTACAGTTTGTGTGAAACAAAGTTGAAATATATTTACTGTGGCCAATATTTTTAGAAAAATCAGATATCTGAGGTGTATGCAGTCAACAAAGTGGCTGTAACTGTTGGGTGGGGAAGGGGGGACTGTCTTTAGATGAAAGTCCTTTGCCCTCTTGCCATCTGCTCATTTTAAGCAGTCAGTGCAGTCTGACTATGTGGGACTAGTGTGCATTTCTGTGAAGTAAAGTTGGAATGCTTTACTGTGGCTACTGTGGTTTTGTGTGATACAGATTGAAATGCATTAATATGGTCATTTTGTTTACCACAATCATATGTCTGAGGTGTGCACAGTCAACAAAATGGCTGTAATTACTGGATGGAATGGCAGAATGTCTTAGAATGAAAGTAACTTACATTTATGTCATTTTCACACTTTAAACAATCACTCTGGCTTTATACATATTTACTTTACTGTGGATATGGATGTGCATGTCTGATTCATACTTTAAATACATTATTATGGCTATTATTATTATTATTTTATTTTTAACATCTGTATTGAATTATCACTTAATAAGGTGGCCACGGTGGTGCAGTGGGTAGCGTTGCCACCTCACAGCAAGAGATTCTCCGGTTTGATTCTCGGCTGGGGTGCCTTCTGTGTGGAGTCTGCATGTCCTCCCTGTGGTTGCATGGGTTTCCTCCGGGTGCTGCGGTTTCCTCCCACATCCCAAAGACATGCAGTAGGTGAATTGGACATTCTAAATTGGCCCTAGGTGTGAGTGTGTACGTGTGTATGTCTTCTGTGGAAGGTTGGGCGCTGGGCTGGCAACTCGACACCGTAAAACTCCACTGCCAATCATGAGTGGACAGATGATCCACTGTGGTGACCCCTAACCGGGAAAAGCCGAAAGAAGAAGAAGAAGATTGAATTATCACTTAATACATGGAAAACATGCAATTATATAAAAGAAAACAAACCATATTAACATGTTCCCAGTTACAAACATTACACATCATATGTATTTTTGTAAAACTGTCATCAATCAAACATCACATAAATTGTTCAATCTTGGCTTCCCTTAAACCTTACCCTTCATCCAGAACATTATTCTGCATGCATTGTTCCCGATATTTCCATTTTTTCCTGTGCAATTTGCATTTGCTACTACCCTTTTCTAAAGATTCCACTTCATTTTTTATCTCTGTGGCAATATTCAGTATTTCAAATATAGTTGGTTTAGATTTTACTTTCCAGTTTCTAGTAATACCTTTTTTGACAGACACCAGAATTAAACATAACAAGGCCTTACTATGTCTAGACAATTCAGATCCTGTATCCCAGCTCAAAAAAAATAATTTCCTCAGTTATGCCCATTTGCTCACCCAATATTTCTGACAAAGGACTCTGTAGGGAATTTTTAAATTCTGACAACTCATTACATTCCCAAAACATATGTTCCCAGTTACTTTTTCTTCTTTGGGTCATGCAGTTTCTTGCTTAGACATCTGTCATTAAGGAGAGCCACCTTAAAAAGATCTAATTTCTGGACTGATATGTTGGTTATGTTGGAATATATATATATATATATATATATATATGTATATGTATACACATACACACACACACACACACACACACACACACACACACACACACACACACACACACACACGTCACTATATATTAGTATGTGAGAAATACAGTACTTGCTATACTCAGGCCTTCAGTCCTTTACCTCCAAAACCCACCTGGAAAGCTGATCCCACCTCCAATGCTGTAGTTCATTATACCTGTGTCTACATTGTTCATCAGAGTGAGGGATACCCGTGAGTGAGGGTAGACTGTCCACCAACACTTCCCAGATATCTATTTTCTTTCACTAACCCCAGAGGGAGGAGTGCTCTAACTTATGCAAGTATGACTCCAGCAGCAAGTCAAGGAGAATCTTGGTCTCTTTTTTGGACCAGCTTAAGGTATGGCCCTAGACTTTAATGCATTGCATGGCCATGAAAAATCATGTTCAGAATGAGATGCAGAAATATGAAGTAAGGAGTACTAGGATGTGAAGCACACCCATTAAGGTGTGACATCAGTTTTCCTAGCCCATACACCCATATAGAGTTGGCACCTAATCAGCTGATCAGATTGGAAAAGGTTTGTACAGTAAGCATGCTCACATCCCGCGCAAAAGATAAAAGTTTTTTTGGCGTAAATAAATTATAACCCTTGTTGAATTTGATATGTTTGTTATGTTCTTCATATTTTTAAGTATGTTGACATACAAAGAAATTGTTATCTGGAATAACTGGTAGGTCACAGAAAAACTTCTGGATGAAAATCTTTTGAAATGTGCCATTTCTCAACTTGTGTCAGGTGTTGCTGCTGTAGCGTCTCTTTGCTAGAGACTGTGCTGTGTGGTTAATGACAAACGGTAAACTTGCAGCCATAGAAAGTAAGGGCTGGGCACAGACAGGCATAGGAATGCATTCACTACGTATAAAAGGTATAGCAGCTACAGGTCAACTGAGTCTAGAATGGCACATGGATGTGCATGAGCTCATCCACAGTAATGCGAATGCAGCTACACCAAGGAGAGGTATTGTACATGCTCACTGTGGTATGATTCATAGATCTCAGCGTGGCTGGGCCTCATTTGCATAAGAATGTCTCAAATCAGTCCCAAGTTATTCCACCATTTTAAGCAACTATGGGCTTGACATTTCTGTGAAAGTTAAAGGAAAGCACAAATTAATAAAAAGATTTAGTAATGGTTGGGATAACCTGGAATTATTAGAAAAAGGCAGTAATCACTGTAATTTATTGTGCCCTGTTCATGATTAGCCTCTGATGTCCTGGTAATACATGAAATATTGGAATACCTCTCTGATTGTACCTAAATGACTTGGTGGATGTATCAGGTGCCATTTTCAGTGTTGTCCACCATCTGTGATGTGACTTATTACAGACAATGACCTCTGGCGATGTGAAATGCCCAGGACAAAACCACTAGCTAAGTTTATTTGTCTAAGAAATTATGCACATGACAAATTATTTAATAATCAGCGTACCACACCCTCACCTCCAGACATACATTATACTACTGCAAAGGAATGCATAACAGAGATATTATGGCAAATAAAAGGCAAACCCAGAATACAAAATTAATGCATTACTGTACTTGTGATTTTATTAATTATACAGTGACATCCATGACACTGGAGTGTGATAGTGTGTCTATGGCCATGTTGTCGAGTGCCACTTCAGTGAAAAATCACTTTTGCAGATTGTGTAGACCATCCCTTCCTTCACTGTTGTGCAAACTCAGAGTTGGTATATTTAAGTTGGGAGGTGGGGGTGGGGTGTTCCCTCACATGTGGGATCTACTGTAATGTCTGCTAGTACGAGTCCAGCAACAGGCAATGTGTTGTCAACCTGTTGACATGATTCTCTATGACACATAATTACTTGAAGTAACACACATGAGGAATGTGTAATTGTTGCTTAACATGTACTTGTAGGTTACAAAATGTTGCCTTAGCAGGGCTCAAGACACAGAAGAGATAACTTCACCCATGTGGAAAATTACACCCACATGAATGCTATGTGGCCATAACAGAAAATCAAGTAGTGGCAATTAAATTTTGAAACAGTGTAGCAAAAGAGTGAATGGCATGATGGAACATGCCAGGGCAAAAACTAGGCAGAATGCAATTACCCATAGCAAATACTGGTGGTGTGTCTTCCACTATCTAACCTTTAACACTGGATGAGAAGTACCTTCTCTCTATAATGGATGATGACTCTGATGCAAATGAAGATACTGGGGGAAATATCAGTGATGGTGTTCTTCTGCAACAACCAGTGTCAGCAGTGTGGAAGGTTGGTGTGTAGATGACTTTACTAAATTATGCTAAGATGTACTTGGTGTGATACCTGTATGCATGCAACATTTACATATTTTATCATCAAGTACTCCATCAATGTCAGGTGTGACACAAACTCTACAGACAATGAATGGTAAGTCAAGGCATCATACTGCTATGTAAAAATCATTCTACATATCACAGCTAACATTAACCATATCTTGACAATTTTTTTCACAGGGTCAGCATCAGAAACAGCCATATCCTGTGGTTCTGCACAGCATGCTGATGGTGACAACACACTGGATGTCTACAATGACACCACAGCTCTCATGCTCATAGCCCAGTCTGGGAATGGTTACACACAATCATAACATGTAGTGAAAGGGCCCCTTACTTCACATTAGGCAGTGACACATACCCACTCAGAGAATGAGGAAATGACGTTAAACATTGTAGGGGGAAACACCACAGTGACGCATACTTATCCACTAAGCAGAATGAAAAAATGAAATTACATGAATTACTTAATTAATTACTTAATTAGTTTACCGTGGTGGTACAGCAGTAGCATTGTTACCTCACAGCAAGATGTTCTCCCGTTTGATTCTCAGCTGGGCTTGGGAGTGCGTTCTGTGTGGAGTCTGCATGTCCTCCCCGCGGTTGGGTAGCGTTCGAAAGACATGCGTTCGTAAATGGGCGTGCCTTCGTTGAAGGTTGGGCGTCGAGCTGGCACCTCGGCATTTCGTAAAAATCTACTGCCAATCATTAGCAGACCGGAGTTCCGCTGTGGTGACCCCTTACCGGGAAAAAGCCGAAAGACAAACAACAACTTAATTACTTAATTAATGTAGCTCATTACTTGTTTTATGTGTGCAGCCTGAATCCCTTGATGAAGAGCCTACCCATTTGAAGGTAGCAGTACCCACTTTCACATGTGTACACAGAGGTGTAAAGCAAAAACATATTTCACAGTTAACTTCTGAGACACCCAAGGCCTTGGCTGCCCAGTACCATATGTGCCGTGACATAGTTCAGGCACAAGCTACTTCCACTGAGAGTCTTATAGAGATGGTTAGAGTACTATAGAGTGTATGTGAAGAATTTCACCAGTATGTGGGACTGGTAGAGGCCAGGGACAATGCCATGGTGATTCTCATGTGCAGTATGGCTGCACACACAGTATTTATGTGAGCCTCCGTGTGCATATGAGTAAAGACTTACCAGACACACATTTGGAACACAGCTTAATGTGGATGAGGGACTGCCCACATGCATGGTAGATAAGTAAACCAGATACCATGTGTATTTCAAGAAAGTGCTGCAAGCATTCATTCACATTTGGAACACGGCTGGACATGGATGAGGGACTGCCCGCATGCATGGTAGAGATGTTAGCCAGATACCCTGTGTATCTCAAGAAAGTGCTGCGCATTCATGTGGATACACCCAAGAAGAAGGTAGCCAGGCTTTGTTAGACTTCTGCAATGCATGATAGAAACTCTCAGCAAGGTGTAGATCCCACTGCACTGTTAAGTCAATGTCAAGCAGTTCCCTTGCATATCATAGATCTGGTCATTGGAACATCTTAGTATTAAACTTGTACACCAGCATTTACTTGTAATCTATGAAACCATCACCCACACTATTCTTAGGGGGACATCAGATAAAAGTTATTCCACATATGAATGAAACTTTAACAGCAATAACACAGATAGATATATCTCAATGAGTTTGAGAATGGCTCACACCACACCACACCAAACCATGTATGCAAATAAGCCTAAGCTTTACCTCCACAACTCTAAAAGCATGCTTTACAGTTCCACCTGTATATAGAACTTGCAACTGCAAGCAGTCTGGCTTGCCACCAAGTAGTATCTGCAGTAAATAATCCAAAATACAGCTGGAGCTTCTGTCTCTCTGGCAGGTTCACTGAGTTCGAGTAACATTTTTTTTAAATCTAGCACTTGTCCATTTGATGTATAACACACATAAAGATACTAAACTGCAGGCTATCATTGTAGTGATTCATAGACCTCCAGTTTTCCTCTCTAAGACAGACCATTGCATGCTAGAAAACTATTACATTGCTATATCTTTGTTATTACACTGTTTACCAAGCGTTATACACTTTAGTAGGAACTTTATCCTTTTCCATTTCTCTTTTATTGCTTTTTATTTGAATATAAAGGCATTTAGGTACTGTTTTATTGTCTGACTGCCTGAGTGGTTGATTGTGCTACAGTCTGTGTCACTATGTGTACTGAACTCTGCTGCAGACTACAGAAAACATGCCTATCTACTACAAGCTGTTTGCACCCTCCCATTACATCATCAACATTTAGAATCACATGAGACAGTAACAGGAAGTATCTAGCAGCTGTTCAGCATAGAAGAAATACAGACACAAGTTATAGTTCCAGTGATGAAACTGAAGTAAAAACTACATATTTTGTAATCAGAAAGCCAACTTTACATGACAAGGACATAATTACTGCAAAAAATAACATTAAGAAAAATACCTTTGCAGTTGATCTTTAAGGGGTCATTTGCATATATCCCATGGGCTTCCATTAACACATAACCACAAAACAGGTCATTAATGCACTTTCCAAGGCCAAAAACACTGCATTGATGGGCCCCGATAACATCCCGGGATGTTTAATAAATAGCATGAAATATGACCTCTCTGGTCCACTGGAATAACATTTCAACTAAAGCCTTCAGTCAGGTTTTGTGCCCAAGGAATGGAAGATGACTACAGTCATTCCCCTGCACAAAGCAGTTCTGGCCACTGATCCGCGTAACTACAGACCCAAAAGTCTTACCAGCCTCATACGTAAGGCCATGGAAAGAATCATCATGGACATGATAAATGAGGACCTAGGTAACTTGCAAACACTGGACCCATTATAGTTTGGCTTTGTTAAAGGAAGGTCATACCTATTAAATCTGTTGGATTTTTTTGAGAGGTCCACCAAAGTGTTGGCTGAAGTTAAGACTGTGCACACAGCTTACCTCGACCTGGCCAAGGTCTTTGATACAATACCCCACTCAGGCATTAAAGACAAGCTCACTAATTTAGGTATACACCCTTTTCTCACCCACTGGATAGCCAACTGATAAGACCCAGGAGATCAAAGTAGGTGAGGTCACCTCCACCAAGAGGCCAGTCACTGGCGGAGTCCCCAAGGAGACAGTTTTGGGCCTGCTGCTTTTTGGCATCCATTTCTCTGAAATGGAAGCAAATGCTGAAGGTTTATGGCTAAGTTTGCAGAGGATTGCAAGCTGGGCATTATCATCAACTCCCCTGTATACACTAGCATTCTTCTTTGTCTAGTAAATGGTGGCAAAGCTAAAGTCTTAAACTCAATACTAAGAGATGCATAATTGCACCCTTTGGGAACTCAACCATCCTGGCTAATTATCATGTTGATAATACACCCTTAAGAGTCAACCCAGTGGTCAGGGATCTCAGTATGCACTAGACATTAGCCTTGCCTTCACCCACCATGTGGCCACAGTGGTGAGGAAAACCTTTTATGCTGCACAACTTATAAGTAGAGACATGGCATCTAGGTCCAAAGAAGTCATTATCCCACTGTATCACACCATGCTCCCTTTGGTATGTACCTGACCAGGCATATGCAGCAACTAGAGCAACCTCAAAGGTTCTTTATAAAAATAATCCAAGACATAACAAACCTACCTTATGCAGCGTGCCTTAAAGCTCTTTCCCCTCTACTCAGTCTCCTTTAAATTGCTGAGGGGTGATCTCTGCCTGGCTTACAAGGCATCTGCAAACCCCACACTTATGAATCTCCTACATATTCATAAGTCAAAGAGTACCAGAAATACAAGGTCTAGGGACCTGATTTTTGTCTGTGACATAAACAGAACATGTTGGAGAAACAGATATGTGTCATAGAGACTGACCCTCCCATGGAACAGGTTTTCCATCCATGTGAAGCTGAGTTTCTCTATTACCCAGTTTAAGCACAACCTAGACAAGTGGGCAAGGAACAGGAAATTTACACCGGGTCTGGCACCCATGACCCTTATGGACACAGGTAGCTTATAAATGGCTGTCCCTCAATGTCCTATTTAGATGCAGGACATCATTATTCTTTCAGGAAAACTTGGTTAGGCTTAGAAAGGCCCCTTGGGTTGTTAGCCTAGTAATGGTCTATGAATGTATTACAGGAGGTTTAAGGTATCACACAGTGAAAACTTTTGGCTGTTTTTTTTTCTTGCTGTTTTTACTGCATGGCTTGTCTGTGTGACTTATTTACCCTTTGGTGTGGATGTTAGTTGGGATAATTTGCAGGCATATTAATCTTTGTGGGCATCAGCTGGGTTTAATGACCCTGTTTTTATGAATTATAGTCAAGCTATTGACTATGTTGATGAGATTAATAAAAAGAACATGCATGTCCATTGCTAACAGAGTTTGGATTTATTGGTCTGAATGTAATCATAAAGGCTTAAGAAGTTAAACAAATATGGATATTCAGAAGCCATGTGCTGAAACACTTGAGGTTCTTAAGGGTCATTGGTATATATATATATCCCATAGGTCTCCATAATAGGAGATTTAAGGTATCACACAGTGAAAACTCTAGCTTGGTTGGGTTTTTCTTGCAGTTTTTTTAAAACCAGTAAATAGACAATAGCAGAAAAAAAAAACAAAATAAAAAACAGAAAACCAATTTTTTTTAATATAAATATTTTTCCTTGCTCAGGTAAATTCCATCATATTCTCTAATTGGCACTGCAGTGAAACAATCACAGTATAGCCCTAAACAATCTTTATGACACCTGCTAGTCTAGACTTCAGTCAAACTCTGCCAGCATAATTAGCATTTGTGCCACTGAACATTATACAAATGATAACTGCTAATACATTATGAAAAAAAATATTGATCTGTGGAGAAATATCTGATGTACAGTATAAGTAGACAATGCACAACTCCACATAGCCCACAAGTAGCACTGCATGTATCAAGTACTATATGTATGACTTTTCACTGGCACATGGTCATGACTTTTCACTGTCACATAGTCATGACTATGTAGTCTGCAGCTGTGGGTCATGACTTTTCACTGTCACATAGTCATGGCCCACAGCTGCAGACTACATGCCGCCTCTTTGACTGTGTCACTGTATATTATGCATGAGCCTATCAGAGGGTCAGCTAGCCACCTATGATTATATACCAGACTATATCCTTAGTATAGTCTTGGAGGGGTCAGTGGCACAAATGCTAGTTATTCCTTACTGGTGGAAGAAACTGCAATGCCACTGTCGGTGACGACTGTGGGAGTTGGGCACCAGACTGACACATGACCATATTGTGCAGAATGAAGCAGTCAGTAAACATCTTACATGTAGTACCAGAGTCACACTGAAGGGCCCCCAACTCATGCAGGCAATGGAAACAGGCTTTGAGCAAGCTAAACACTTGTCCAGTTGTCTAGAACAGGGTTATGTTGAAGTGTTCATCAGCAGCTCCCCGAGGACTATGGACTGGTGTCATTACCCATGGTTTAAGTGTGTAACCTGCATATCCTGGGAAACAAAACAAGGAGGTGACACTTAACAAAAAGAGGGTGATTACGCAGTACTACCTATGTCACTGTGCAGCTATAGAAATTAGAACGGTTAGAAATAGTATTACTAGTTTGCATTTACTAACTAGTTGGGAAAGAATAATCATGGATCTGATAAATAATGACATAAGAGATCTCCAAACATTGGACCTGACCCAATATGGGTTTGCCAAGGACAGATCATGCTTACTGAATCTGGTGGATTTCTTTGAGAAAGTCACTAAGGCCATGGATGAGGGTAAAACAGTACATACTGCCTACCTCGACCTGGCCAAAGCATTTGGCACAGCTCCCCACTCAGGTATTATAAATAAACTCACAAAACTGGGCATAAATCCCTATGTCACCAGATGGCTAGCCAGTTGGCTCATGGACAGGAGACACATGGTTAAAGTGGGTAAATCCAGATCCAGCAAGAGGCCAGTTACTAGTGGTGTGCCACAGGGCTCAGTACTGGGACCACTCCTGTTCAAAATACTTCTCTGAAATCAAACCCGATGTGGAAGGCTTCTAGGTAACAAAGTTTACCAATGACTGCAAGCTGGGGGCAATCATTAAATCCCTCAGTGATGAAATTATCCTTTATGAGCGTCTAGATCACATAAATGATTGGTGCCAGGACCATGGCTTAAAACTAAATGCAAAAAATGCACTATCATACTCTTTTAGTCAAATACCCCTGAAAATTACAACATCAATAGCACACTTTTAGAGTAGACTCAGAGCTGAGAGATCTAGGTACATAGATAGTAGTCTGAACTTTGACCTCCATGTGTCCACAGTGGTGAGGAAATCCTTTTATGAGGCACAACTTATAAGTAAAGGTGTGGCATCCAGATCCAAGGAAATTATAGTCCTGCTGTACTCAGCCTTCATTAGACCAATAATTGAGTACAATTGAGTGTCATACTTATCTGGGCACTTACAGGAGATGGTTCCTCACAAAGAAAATACAGAGTGTAAATAACAATGCGGATAGACTAAAAGTCTTATCCCTTTACTCTGTCTGCTACCAGTTATTAAGGGGTGACCTCTGCCTGACCTACAAGGCACTCACAAATCCAACCCTGATGGAGGTGCAACACATCCACAAGTCAAACAGTGCAAGGGTCACCCAGTCAAGGGATCTAACATTAGTCAGCGACTCAAATAAAACATGCTGAGAGACAGATACGTGTCTCAGAGATGCTCCTTCTTTGGAACAGGCTTCCTATTCAAATTAAGAGAGTGCTTCCCTGGCCCTCTTCATATACAGTTTGGGTCAATGGATGGGGAATTGCAAATTCACACCTGGGGTAATGCCTATGTCCCGTATGGACAGGAGTAATCTGTAAGATAATCAATGTACAGGCACAAACCCATGCCATCTTCTTGCCCCTAGGGGCGATATAGTGGGCAAAATCAGGTTATATTAACTAGGCTTGTAAAGACCCATAAAATGTTAGCCTAGTAATCTCCTATGACTCTATGACTGTGGGGAATTCTGCTATGCAAGAAGAGGCAGCACACTGAGCTTGTTTGCCAAATATGGGCACTGGTAGGATGCTGGGATGACACGCAGATCCATTCCCCATGTATCATTCTCAACCTGGCAGTTGATAGAATGGTAGGTCTTCCAATTAAGGTGCCACTCCCCCAGTGGTCCAAATGGGACCCTAATAACAGCATATGCATAATCTATTGCACCAAGCACCACAGCAAAGCGTGCCATTCTGTAGAAAGCATGCATGGTACTGGCCTGGTCCTGGACACTGGAAAATTGATATACTGAAGAGTATGTTGAGGAACTGCTGAAGTATCCTGAAGTCAGAAGCCTGTGAGATACCCAACGTGTCTGCAGTCAGTCTCTGGAAGGTCCCTGTGGCTAGTATAGGGACAGTTATACATTGGCATCCACAGATATAGAAAGACCATGAACTCCCCCAGTCCCTTCCTGTGGTCCATGCAGACTCACCAAAGCCCATACTATGTCCCTCTCACATCTAAATTTCCAAGATTTCCTGATCAGCAAAGTTCATATGGGTTAGTCTTTGTTATAATCTTCTTTGCTGGCAAGCGCTGCTGAATGTACCTGATTTTGGCACGACCGAAACAAGCATTTCAGAATGGGAGACAGCTAAGCTGGCAGTGAAAGCAAACATCTTTGTTGACTGCATAGCAGATAGAAAAGATGTTTGTTTGTGTCTTTCGGCTTTTTCCCGGTTAGGGGTCGCTACAGCTGAACTCCGGTCCGCTAATGATTGGTAGAAGATTTTTACATGCCGAGTTACCAGCTCTGATGCACAACCTGCAACGAAGGTACACCCCTTCACGCATGTCTCCACACAGAAAATGCTTTAGCTGAGAATCGAACGGACAACGTCTTACTGTGAGTCGATAACGCTACCGCAGCACCACCACTTCACTTTTTATAAGGCTTATGTGTACAATTCACTTGCACATAAAAAAGTGACTATGAATTGTGCAAAGACAGAAAGAGTTCTTTATTTGCATAATACAGTCACAGATTTTTCACACAATCCCCATTTCCATTGCATTACTACTTCATGTTATAAGTTTTTCCACAGGCTGGTTCAAACAGCTGCACCTAAGTGCAGCTAGTGTCTCTAAACCTTGCCTTAGCTGCACGTAGACAGCCTGAGCACACACCCGCTGTGCTTAAATGTAATGACTGAGAATACTGCGCTAAGTGAAGGTCCCTAATTAAAGGAAATGACTGAGAATACTGCCCTAAGTGAAGGTCCCTAATTAAATGATAGATATGCAGGGTCTGAAAACAATCACCTCTGATGAAGACTTAATGCATTCTTTGATTTAAGTAAGCTGTTGGGCAGAGAGGGATAGAGAAGGAACATAAATGACTGTTTTATGCTGCATTTCATAAAGGATCAAGTAAGATATTAAAGCAGCCTTGTTATCTGAAATTGTGTTGTCTAAAGGTAAACTATGGGCTCACTGTGAAAGATTAAGTCTTGAACTGAATTATGCTGTTTAGTGTTTACTAGGTAGTCTTCTTTCCTAGTTTTGCATAACACTTCAAAATTTTATGAATAAAGTGATATATTCTATGCAGCTGATGACTGCTTTGTTCTTTGCTTTTCCTAACACACTGTCAAGACAAAAAGAGAATGTTGGCCTGTTTATGTTTTGCTAGGATATACCGTCAGAAGCTAGAGCAGTATGCCTTGCATATGAGGACATGTGCAATGAACTTATGAGTTTTGTTAAATGTTTGCTATGACATGAATGTTATTAAACAGAAAAGTGGGGGACTGGCTAGGAATTCATTTGGATGAAATGAGAGTGGAGCTGAGAAGAAAATGAGTCAAATTTTCTGTTACTCCGGAAATTTCTAAGGTAACTGGTGTGAGTGGGAGGAACTGGCAAAAAAAGATGAAAGATGGTGTCATGTACTGCAGAGCTTGCAGGCTCAGATTTTAGCCATCCTGGTCATAATAAACCTCATCACATAAAATTAATTACGCTGAATTGAGGCTGGAAGTGCAGAAACCTATTTGCCTGCTTTCAAATGCACTGGATTGACGTATGTATGGTGATGAGATCTCTAAATTATCTAGTTGACACTGTACTTTATCAGATTCACTCAGAGGATATGCAGCAAATACAAATAGCTACAACTAAACCAAAGGCTAGGAGATACCATGAATGTATTTTATTATTAATCATTTACAGCAACTGTTCAAGCTGCAGAAACAATTAGCAACAGTGAAAAAAACTTTGCATGTTTTAAACATTTCTACATCAAATGGCTACAGCATAAATTCACTCTCTCAAATCTGTCTGTTTAGTGTAAAGAATTACGGCGACTCTGAGATGATAAAGAGCTTCATCCTGCAGAATTCATGATGAATCATTAAATAACATCAGTCCGAATGGCAAATCTTAAAATATTACCAAAGGCTACTTTCAGGAAACAACTGAACAAGCTTAATTTGAAGGGGGATGGCCTCCCTTCCACACCCCCATGTGGGGGATGACACCATTCTCCCCTAACTCATGCATACCAACACCATGGTCACACAACAGTGGAAAAATTGAAGAACCCAGTGACCACTGAAAAGTAGATTTTAGCTGTATAGCATTTGAGGTTCTATCGGACAAATCTCTTTCTAACACTCATCGTGTTCCCATCCTGTAGGCCTAAATCTTAATTTGCCTTTTTGTGCAATTTTGCAAATCTCTTAATCAGACAGTTGTGCAAGCCTGTTTCTAAAAGGATGTACTTATATCTAGTAGGTTTACTGCTTAACAAATAGAAAAACAAGTAACTCATGTATAGTGAACAATGCAGTGGCTGTTGAGTAGACAATACAGTGCAGTGTTTTTTTAAGTAGATAGTACAGTGCTGTGGTTATTGAGTAGACAGTACAATAAAGTGGCTGTTGAGTAGACATTGCAGTGCAGTGGTTTTATGCGAAGATAGCACAGTGCTGTGGTTGAGCAGATAATATGGTGATGTGGTTGTTGAGTAGCTAGCACAGTACAGTGGCTGTTGAGTAGACAGTACAGTGCAGTGTTTTTTGAGAAGATAGTACAGTGTTGTGGTTGTTGAGCAGATAATATAGTGCTGTGGTTGAGTAGCTAGCACAGTACAATGGCTGTTGAGTGGATAGTACAATGCAATGGTTGTGGAGGAGTGGCTTGGTGCAGTGTTGTTGTAGTAGATAGTACACTGCAATGCATTGGCCAATGAGGACATAGTTTAATGCAGTGGCTAGGGATGTAGTGGCTTTTGAGAAGTGGAATGGTGCAGTGGCCTTTGAGTAGACTGTACAATGTAGTGACTCTAGAGAAGTGGAATTTTAAAGTGACATTTGAGTAGATAGTACAGTACAGTGGCTGTTGTGAAATGGTATGGTGCAGTTGCTTTTCAGTAGATAGTATAGTTCAGTAGCTGTGAAGAAGTGGTAACTTGCAGTGACCGTTGAGTAGGTAATACCAAGCAGTGGCTGTGAGGTACAGTGACTACTGAGATGTAAATCAGCAAATAGTATAGTGCAGTGGCTGTGAAGAAGTGGTATTCTGCAGTAATTGTTGAGTAGATAATACAAAGCAGGGGCTGTAGGTGTGCAGTGATTAATAAGATGTAATATGATACAGTGACTTTTCAGTAAATAGTATAGTGCAATGGCTGTGGAGGCATGGTATTTTGCAGTGACTGTTGAGTAAATATTACAAAGCAGTGGTTGTGGGTTTGCAGTAACTAATAAGATGTAGGGTGCAGTGGCTTTTGAGTAGATAGTACAGTGCAGTGACTGTGGAGATGTGGTATTTTGCAATGACTGTGGAGTAGATACTACAAAGCACTGGTTGTGAACATGCAGAGACTAATAAGATGTAATATAATGCAGTGGCTCTTCAGTAAATAGTATAGTGCAGTGGTTGTGGAGATGTGGTATTTTGAAGTGACTGTTGAGTAAATACTACATAGCAGTGGCTGTGGGTGTGCAGTGACTAATAAGATGTAGTATGATGCAGTGGATTTTGAGTAGATAGTACAGTGCAGTGACTGTTAAGTAGATAATATGATGCAGTGACTGTGGAGGAGCTGTGCAGTGCAATGGCCATAGGTGGGTGCCATGTCAGCTGAGCTAGGGCTGTGCAGTGATTATCTCATTTGAGCTTGATATCTGGCCCCCTGTCTGAGCATCAATCAATACTCACAGAGGGCTGCAATGAATCCCACTTTTATATCCATATACCAATTAGAAGATGCAATGAAACCTATTTCCTACTGCAGGTGTATAGTTACTTATAAAGGACAATGCAGTGAGATGTTCCTCACTCGTACAACTATGGATGCACAGTTACTTATAAAGGACACTGCAGTGAGATGTGCTTTGCTTGTCCATCTACGGGTATACAGTTACTTATAAGGGGCACTGCAGTGAAACATGCTTTGCAAGTCTGACTAAAGGTGTACAGTTACAGTTAAGGGAAAGTGCAGTGAGACATACTTCACTCATCTGACTGCAGGTGTACAGTTACTGATAGGGGACCCTGCAGTGAGATGTGGGTTGCTCGTCTGACTGTGGGTGTACAGTTACTGATAAAGGACACCACAGTGAGACATGCTTCACTCATCTGAATGCGAGGGTACAGTTACTGACAGAGGACACTGCACCAGACATGCTTCACTCTTCTGACTTTAGGTATACAGTTACTTACAAAGTACACTGCAGTGAGACATGCTTTGCTCGTCCTACTATGGGTGTACAGTCATTTATAAGGGGCAATGCATTGAGAAGTGCTTTGCTCATCTGACTACATGTGTACAGTTACTTATAAAGGACACTGCAGTGAGACATGGTTCACTCATCCTACTACAGGTGTAGAGTCACCTATAAGGGCAGTGCACTGAGAAGTGCTTCTCTTGTCTCACTACATGTGTACAGTTACTGATAAAGGACACTGCAGTGAGACATGCTTCGCTCATCCTACTACAGGTGTACAGTCACTTATAAGGGCAGTACACTGAGAAGTGCTTCGCTCGTCTCAATACACGTGTACAGTTACTGATAAAGGGCACTGCAGTGAGACATGCTTCGCTCATCCTACTACGGGTGTACAGTCACTTATAAAGGCAGTACACTGAGAAGTGCTTCTCTCATCTCACTACATGTGTACAGTTACTGATAAAGGACACTGCAGTGAGTCATGCTTCGCTCATCCTTCTACGGGTGTACAGTCACATATAAGGGCAGTGCACTGGGAAGTGCTTCGCTCGTCTCACTACATGTGTACAGTTACTGATAAAGGACAGTGCAGTGAGACATGTTTTGCTTGTCCTACTACGGGTGTACAGTTACTGATAAAGGACACTGCAGTGAAGCCTGTTTCACTCTCTGGGTATACAGCTGCTTACAAAGGAGGCTACAAAAAGTCCCACTCCCAACTTGGGGTACAGAGTCAACTGCAAGGGAGGGTGCAGTAAGTTCTCTTGTCCACTCTGAGTACCTAACTGCTTACACAGGAGATTACAAGATGTCTCACTCCCCTCCCTGGGTACCACTCTTACTGGCATGGAAGACTGTGATCAGTCCTGTCTGGATGTCATTACAAAGAAGGGCACAACATGTTTTCATTCGTTATGCAGGTAGGTACCACATAGTGGACCCTTTTCATCCATGACCCAGGTTGGATGTAAGTAGGATGAGTGTAAGTCTACTTTTTGAACAATATGAGTAATTTGACTGCACACATTGAACAGAACATTCCAGAGATAACCAAGTACTGACACTAATACAAATCACATAGTTTGATATGCATTTCATACTAAAGAAGAGGTGACAAAAATCCTAATTACACTCATATATTACTGACAGTATACTCAGTGACAATGCATATAAACAGTTAATTTCAAAAATTTGCAAAAATGAACAGGATGTTAGTAGCTGTTACACTGGCCTAAAAACAAATTTATCATTGAGAAGTTGATTATAATCTGCCCTTCTGTTTTGCACAAGTGACTTTGAAAGAGAGGGGAAGCAAGTTTCTGGTATTTGGAAAAAAGTGGTTTTAGACTGTAAGTCCTACATTTGAGAATGCTGTTTAAATGTTTTAATTGTTGCTAATAGAATATGAGGTCAATTAAGAATACACAGTCCTTCTTGCTGAGATCATGTATGTATTTATTTATTTATTTCCAGCCATAACCTCGACTAGAAGCAAAAATTATATGGAGATCTCAAAGTGTACTAATTATGACATTGCAAGTTTATTTATGAAAGCCAGTCAGAAATTGGACTCAGGAGCCTGTAGAATGTGGTGGCAAAATGAACATTATCATAATTAGCTACTAAAGTGGAACATTGCAACAAACTAAAGAAAAATGAGGATTTGAAGGTAGTACAGCCAAAGTGAATACTTGCGGCAGCTTATACAGGTTGTGCATATCTAACTTTTTCCCGTAACTATATCCAGCTTTTGTTTGTATCCTCTCTACCCCTGTAAAGTGTGTAGCCATTAATTTGTGTAAGGTGGACATACAGCAATAATACCTTAGCCTTGGCAATGTAATGTAGTTTACAGCTGACAAAACAGAGAACGTTTTCTTAATATAAGCATATCTCAAAAGTCAATAATAAAATGAATACGTTTTCATTACAGTGGCCCCTTTCTTTTGCAATAACAGTTCTTTGAGAGCACTGTTTTGTTTTGCTTATAAGATCATAGGGGATTACTAGACAATCGACCGTACTAGGCCATTTTAAGTCTAGCCATGCTTCCCAAAAATATTAGACGGGTTTTGGTCCCTTAGGTTTTTATGGGGGTATATATAACTTGGGTATGAGTCTTCCTCTTTTGGCTGCTCCCGTCAGGGGTCGCCACAGCAGATCAGCTGTTTCCATTTCTTCCTGTCCTTTGCATCTTCCTCTGTCACACCAATCATCTGCATGTCCTCTCTCACCACATCCATAAACCTTATCTTAGGCCTTCCTCTGTTCCTGTTACCTGGCAGCTTCATCCTTAGCATCTTTTTCCCAATATACTCTGGATCCCTCCTCAGCACATGTCCAAACCAACTTAATCTTGCCTCTCTGGCTTTGTCTCCAAACCTTCCAACCTGGGCTGACCCTCTAATATACTTATTCCTAATCCTGTCCATCCTCATCACACCCAGTGCAAATCTTAACATCTTCAACTCTGCTACGTCAAGCTCTGACTCCTGCCTTTTTGTCAATGCCACTATCTCCAACCCATATAACATAGCTGGTCTCACTACCCTCTTCTAGACCTTCCCTTTCACTCTTACTGGTACTCGTCTGTCACAAATCACTCCTGACACTCTTTCCCACCCACTCCATCCTGCCTGTACTCTCTTCTTCACCTCTCTTCCACACTCACCATTACTCTGAACTGTTGATCCCAAGTATTTAAACTCATCCACCTTCACCATCTCTACTCCCTGCATCTTCACCATTCCTCTATCCTCCCTCTCATTCACACACATATATTCTGTCTTAGTCCTGCTGACCTTCATTTCTCTTCTCTCTAGAGCATATCTCCACCTCTCCAGGGTCGCCTCCACCTGTTCCCTACTCTCAAAACAGATCACAATGTCATCTGCAAACATCATAGTCCACGGGGACTCCTGTCTGATCTCGTCTGTCAACCTGTCCCTCACCATTGCAAATAAGAAAGGGCTCAGAGCTGATCCTTGATGTAACCCCACCTCCACCTTAAACGCATCCGTCACTCCCACCGCAGACCTCACCGCTGTCACACTACCCTCGTACATATCCTGTACCACTCTTACATACTTCTCTGACACTCCCGACTTCCTCATACAATACCACAACACCTCTCTAGGCACCCTGTCGTATGCTTTCTCTAAATCCACAAAGACACAATGCAACTCCTTCTGACCTTCTCTGTACTTCTCCATCAACACTCTCAGAGCAAACATCGCATCTGTAGTGCTCTTTCCTGGCATGAAACCATACTGCTGATCACTAATCATCACCTCCCTTCTTAACCTAGCTTCCACTACTCTTTCCCATAACTTCATGCTGTGACTGATCAGTTTAATCCCTCTATAGTTACTACAGCTCTGCACATCACCCTTATTCTTACAAATCGGTGCCAAAACACTTTTTCTCCATTCCTCAGGCATCCTCTCACTTTCCAAGATTTCATTAAACAATCTGGTTAAAAACTCCACTGCCATTTCACCTAAACACCTCCATGCTTCTACAGGTATGTCATCTGGACCAACAGCCTTTCCATTCTTCATCCTCTTCATAGCTATCCTTACTTCCTCATTGCTAATCCACTGCACTTCATGATTCACTATCCAACCCAACCACTGGAGATGCACAAGCCAGTGCATTTCTTTGTGCAGGTCCCAAGCCCGGATAAATGGGGAGGGTTGCGTCAGGAAGGGCATCCGGAGTAAAATTTTGCCAAGTCATACATGCAGACAAAAGTACACATATAACTTGGGCATGAGTGGTCGGGCATTTACAAGGTACCTCTATCTAATAGAGACATAGGTGCCAGACCGGGGTACATCTATGATTTCTCATCCACTGACTCTAGTTGTACTTGAATAGGTGCAGGGAAGAACTCTGCTTCTCTGTGAAACATAACTGTCTCTCCAGCAAGTGATATTTATGTTGCAGATGAGCTTTTAGTCCCTGGATTGGGTGTTTCTGATGGCAGTTGTTTTGTGAATGTGCAACATGTCCAGTAAGACTGGAACAGAGGATGCTTTGTAGGTCAAACGTAAATCGCCTCTCAGCAAACTGTAGAAGACCGAATATAAGGATAAGGCTTTGAGGCAGTCTGCATTAGGGTCCATTGTCTATACCATTTATGTTTTTTTGTGAGGAACCTCTGTTGACGCTAGTTGTTGCATATGCCTGGTCAGGTGCATACCGAATGCAGCACTGCAATCTATGACTGGTCTAATGAGAGTAGAGTACAATGAAACAATGACATCCTTGGATCTAGATGCCATACATTTGCTTATAGGTTGTGTAACATAAATTTACATCCTTACTACACTAGATACGTGATGGTCAAAGGCTAAGTTACTGTCGACATGCATTTCCAAATCCCTGACCACTGGATCTACTCTTAGTGTTATGCATTATTATGCATATAAATGTTAGATTTATACTGTATTATCTTATGCTTTCTAATATTAAAAAAGGGAAAAATGTCTAGGTTTTCAGATGCTCAATGTGAATTTATATCATATATTCTGATATTATAGTACACTGCTGTACATACAGTTAAACTTCCCTTAAATATTATTGTATCTGTCTTCCCTAAATGGATAATGTCATACATTTGTCTTTAAAATATTACTAAATTCTAACCTTTATATCCCTTATATTATATATGTATATTAAACTTCTGTGGAACCAATAATTTGTAGCTAAACGCCATCACTTGAAATAAAATTCTTGCCTTCTTTGAACTACACTTTCCACCATACACCTGTGATATACTACATGATAATATTAATGAGGTAGAAAGAAAGGCCCTGATGGAACTCAAGAATAATAACAAAATAGCTATTCTTCAGGCAGATAAAGGTGGTGCTGTGGTTATTTTGGATATGGATTATTACATCCAGGAGGGTCTTCGTCAACTGTCGGATCCTAAATGTTACATGTACATGGGTATAGACCCTACTCCTACATTTAAAAAGGAGATCAATACATTTCTGCAGGATGCAGTTGAAGGGATTATATCATCCAATACAGCCAAACACCTTATGGTCAAGGACCCATGTAAACAAGTACTATATTTACTACCCAAAATACATAAATCTTTGACCTCCCAACCTGGAAGACCAATTGTTTCTGGCCATGGTTCATTGACGGAACCTTTATCAGTGTTCCTTACACAGCAATTGCAACCACTTTTAGTCCATGTTAGAGCAAGGATTAAAGATACAACACAATTTTTACAGATTATAGAGGATTCACAAATTGAACCAGACTGGTTACTATGTACATTGGACGTTAAGTCCTTATATACAAGCATTCCACATTGGGCAGGCTTACAAGCACTCCATTTCTGGCTTGATAAGACAAATTTATATCCACCTGGATTTAACACACATCATTTGTATGTCTGAACATGTTCTAAATAAAAACATTCTATATTTTCAAAGGGAATGTTACTGGCAACTCCAGGGCACCGCTATGGGAGCATCCTTTGCTCCCATTTATGCGGACTTGTTTATGGCCTACTTGGAAGAATGTTTGATATATAATACATCACATAATATTTATTTGGTCGAAATGGACATTTGGCGAAGATATCTGGATGATTGCTGGATGGTGTGGCGTGCGGATACCGAATACCTCCAGGAATTCGTTGAATACCTCAACAATAATGTGTGGGGTATTGAATTCACTGTTAATAGCAATTTAAATTCAATCAAATTTCTGGATGTCACTGTGTATAGAAACCCGGATAACACATTGGGTACCAAGATACATCGTAAATATCCAGAATATAACACACTATTACATGCATCAAGTATACATCCACGCCACACTGTCCGCAATATTCCAAAATCCCAGTTTCTTCGGATGAAACGTATCAGCTCTTCATTGGATGATTATGAGGAAGCCAGTATGGACTTAACCAAACGTTTTTTGGATAGAGGATACCGCCCATTTGATATCATATCAGCTAAAACATGCTCGGACAGACAGCCTAGAACTCAGTTGTTGGAGTATAAGACCAGTAAAGCCAACAAAGGAGATTGTGCCTTGAGATTTGTAACAACATATGGGAGAAATCATCAGACTATTCGGAATATCATGGATAATAATTGGAACATTTTATGTGCCAATGAATATCTCAGGCAACAGCTGGGTCCCTGGTGCCAATTCTCATATAGAAGGGGTAGAACACTGGGTTCCATTTTTTCACATTACAAACATCATGACAGTGGGGGAGCTAAATATAAGCAGTTGACCATTAGTGGAAATGAATTGGTGGGAACTTTTCCTTGTGGGCATTGTATGTCCTGTAATCAGGTGAATAAAACTAAACAGTTCAGTAGTGCTAACACAAGTAAAGTATATGATTTAAGAATTTTTGGGAACTGCTCCAGCAGCTGGGTAATTTACCTGACCACATGTCAGTGTTCATCCTTTTATGTAGGCAAAACATCACGCTCACTTAGGATTAGGATTGGTGAGCACAGGAGCAATATTAGAAATAAGAAAACCACAAATGCCTTGTATCAACATACACTTAAACATCCTACCGCCAATTTTATGTTTACTATTATTGATCGAATAGTGGGGGACAGAAGTCATCAACAAGGATGGGAGAACACACTTACCTTCAAGGAAAAATATTGGATAATCCATCTTGGGGCCCTATTTTCTCCAGGTCTTAATGACCACTTATGAATTCTAATTCAGTTTGGGGTTGTTGTCCTATTGGTACACAACACAGATGGCTCATAGATGTATTTCAATATCCATATAATATAACTATTACTATATGTTGTGGTTATTGTATTATTTTTGATATTTTTTCTGTTATATATTATATGTCATATACCATTGTTATAAGTAAATAAATAGGTATATACTATACCATTTTTATTATTATGATATAGTAGTGTAAAATATAATATGACTGTTTTATTCAGCCAATTATTTAATTTTGATTCTATGTGGATGTCATAGGACCATTGAATTAGTATATTAATTATTTTTCCTGCTGTCCTATATTTTTGAAGGAATCATTGATACCATTGTCATTATTTTATTTTTTCATATTTTTTTATATCATTTGTTGTTTACCAACAGCTTTTGTGTGTATTTACACAGTGATGATCCAAGAAAAAAGACAAAAAAAGACAGGAATATGCTCTTTTTAACTAGCACTACAATCAGTAAGATGATTGGTTGACCTATTATGTATCAGGATATAAAGAGTGCCCTATGCAATGTTGGCATAGTTATTGAGCTTCACTGAGGAAGGCTTTACGCCAAAACCGGTTTGAATGTGGTGCAATTTACTACTATAGGACATTTTTATGTCCATTTTTGTTATTGAATAAAGCATTGGGACTATCTTGCTGGCCATTGGTGTTTTTACAATGAAACAATGACATCCTTGGATCTAGATGCCATACATTTGCTTATAGGTTGTGTAACATAAATTTACATCCTTACTACACTAGATACGTGATGGTCAAAGGCTAAGTTACTGTCGACATGCATTTCCAAATCCCTGACCACTGGATCTACTCTTAGTGTTATGCATTATTATGCATATAAATGTTAGATGTATACTGTATTATCAGCTATGCTTTCTAATATTAAAAAGGGAAAAATGTCTAGGTTTTCAGATGCTCAATATGAATTTATATCATATATTCTGATATTATAGTACACTGCTGTACATACAGTTAAATTTCCCTTAAATATTATTGTATCTGTCTTCCCTAAATGGATAATGTCATACGTTTGTCTTTAAAATATTACTAAATTCTAACCTTTGTATCCCTTATATTATATATGTATATTAAACTTCTGTGGAACCAATAATTTGTAGCTAAACGCCATCACTTGAAATAAAATTCTTGCCTTCTTTGAAGTAGAATAAAGTCAACTTTGAAGAAGCAACCTATACAAAGACGGAGAAGAAAAATTTCCATGTGGCATTCAATAAAAATAGAATTTGACAGCTTATAAATGTCCATTTCTCTTGAGCCAGCAGGAGAGACGTATTCACTTTTATGGCATATTCAGTAAAGAATACCAATTAAATGTTTTTTGCCTCCATTTGCAACACTAACAGCATCTCCTTTTTATTGTCTAATCTTGCTTAATACTATGGTTCACAATCCTTCAGATCCCTTGAAATTATAGTTCATGTTACATTTCTGAGTTTGTCTAAGCATCTTGTACCAGGTGTGACAGAGCAATGTTTTCTGTCAAACTAACCCTTTTCTCTCACTCATCTTCATCCTCACCTGTATCAGTGTCTGTCAGTTCAGTCATGAACTATCCCCCTTTAATCCATATTTAGATTGATCAATCTCAAAGTCATCTCTCACATTTTCTTGATTTCCACATCAGGATTGTCAAACAGTATCAGTTTCCATTCCAAAACACCTTCATCATCATCAACCCTGTTTTTCCCATTTTCTACATGAACTTGGATTGTCATGTCAACTGTTGCCAACTCTCTTGATTTAATGCCACTCTCCTAACTTCTTTGACAGCCACGCCTGACTGTCACAGGTCTTTTCTAACATAATCCATCCATCTTCTTGCCAGAAATCCTTGTTTTCTCTTGCATTCTTCCTGTCTGTCCCAGATCTTCTTCACCAGATTGCATCCTACCACCCATCTCAGGCACTTCATTTCCATCACCTCCGGCTTCCCCACTTGCTCTGCCTTTATTGCCCAGGTGTCTGTACCATTCAGTAGCACTGGTTGTACCACTGTTTTGTACACCTTAATTTTCAGCTTCTTTGATATTCTTCTGCCACACACAACCTCTGACACTTTGCTGACAATTTGTTCAATATCTGAATGAGAATAAGTGGGGGATTCACTTTACAGTATGCCACAACACTGACTGTATTTCATCTTTGGATGTTAAAGTAAGTTGCCAGCAGGATGGGACTTTGGAAAGTAATGTATTTCGTAAACAGCCACATTCTAACACTTTAATACATGCCTCCAGCTGTCATCCAAGACATATTATACAGAATATTCCTAAATCTCAGTTTCTGTGGATTTGTAGAATTTGTTCTACCGATGATGCCTTTGAATCACAACAACATGATCTTATTAGCAGATTTTGTGATAGAGGTTATAATAGATCTCAAATTATTCAGACTAGTGATTTAGTCCAAACACTAGATAGGAGAGATTTGTTGAAATATCAGCAAAAAACTACTGGGAATAACAACACTATCAGACTTACCATCAGTTATGGATGCAGCACTTTTGGTTTCATGGATTTGATCCAAAAATATTGGGATATCCTTATGGCAGATGATAGATTAAATAACCTCTTTGGTCCTAGATGACACTTTTCCTTCAGGAGAGGCAAGACACCGGGGGGATTTTTTAATCACTATAAGCATAAGACACAGTATAAGAGTGCACTTCAGGGCACACTAGAAGGGGGTTTGCTGTTGGGTTGTGTCCCATGTGGCCATTGTACGTTTTGTAAATTTGTGATTAAGACGAAGGAATTTACTAGCAAAAATACTTCCAAAATATTCCACATTCGTACATTTGCTAATTGTGGTACGGACTGGCAGAGTGGTGCAGCGGTAGCGTTGTTGCCACACAGCAAGAGGTCCTCCTGTTCGATTCTCAGCTGGGATGCCTTCTGTGTGGAGTCTGCATGTCCTCCCTGCATTCGTGTGGGCTTCCTCCGGGTGCTCCGGTTTCCTCCTACATCACAAAGACATGTGTCTGGAGCATTTCTCCCTGGGCCTCTGCTGAAAATTGGCTTCATTCCAAGTCAGACTTTCCTGGTTTACAAATGTTAAATAAATAAATAAAATTTACCTAGTCACATGTATATGTTCAGCATTTTATATAGGTCAGACATCATGACCCTTTATACTACGGATATCACAACATTTAAGTAATATACGGACTAAATGTCTGTCTAATGCTTGGCACAATATTCTTAATCAAAAAGAAAAACATTGAATTATTAAACTGGGAGGTTTGTTTCTTCCTGGAATGAATGAGCACCTTTAATTTCTTAATTAGTTAACTGGATGGGTGGCCCTAATCATTCTGACTTGAGTGTATATATCTTATGGTTAATGGATGTTAACTGTTTTTTGCTTTAACACAGTGAGGAAGGCCATTGGGCTGAAACTAGTCTGTTAATTTTAGTTTAGTGTAATTTTACACTAAAATGGACTTTGTACTGCTGAATTATTAAAGGATATACCGATTCTCTCATAGGGCATGCTGACCATTTTTTGGGTTTTGGTTTGGGTGTTTTGGCAGTTTACACCTACTTGCGGAAGCTACATGTGTTGATTGCTCATGTTTATTACACCAATGAATTACAAGATCTTCATAAGGCCATGCGTCTTTATGAGCCCATACTCCCACTGGAGCTTGGCCAATTTTGTAATCAAATTTAATGTCAGTTGCCCATGATAAATCAGGATACAACTGAGGCTGGAGTGGTGAGGCTGTTGGCTGAAATGAATCACTTGAGTCCCTAACTGATGCCCCCTTTTCATTTCGACACTTGCACTCCTTGTTTACCAACATTCTTGCTCCCATCATTCTTTTTATTTAATCCTCTCTTTTTAGAGAGATCCCACATACCCTGAGTATCTATCCCATCAATTTTATCCCTACTCACTTCATCCCTAAGTAGGGCAGTAAACATATCTTTCCTTGACACTCGATTTGAGGCCCCCTTTCGATCATCCTCCTGTTTTCTCTCCTATCTCCCGCATTATTCCTGGGTCCCCAATCTCCCAATTCTCCTAAATGCCTAATGGCTTCAATGACATCTGAAAGAGGGTTATCTGTTTGATTAGTGTCATCATTACATGTTTGTAAGCTGGAGGGGCTAGTCTGATGATTTTATTTCTGGTAGATACAGACACTGCACATTCCATTAAATGCATCTGTCTGTCCTATAAAAATAGCAGTTTTCATTCCCTCTTCCTTGATTTGCTAAATTGCATCCCTCAAAGTGTACCAAGGTTTATCATTAGGAGGCCAGTCAACCTCTGTGGGGTACTTTGCATTGCATCCTTCTACTTCAAGCTTCAACAATGTAGTCATATTCAGGTTAGCATTACTTCTAGAATGATCCTGTATCATTGGGTCAGAACTTTTAAGGCAAAACTTCTGAGAACCATGAGTGTCCAGATTAACACCGGCAGCCCCTGTTTCGTATAACCTAACCACCCATGCTATCAAAGTTTCTCCCATTTTTTGTTTAAATCTGTCGTATATGTCACCTATTTCTTGCTGAGTAAAATCTTCCAATGCATTTAACAACTCACCATTAGGGTTATCAGGTGTTGACTGCGATTTTCTCCTGAGTATTGGTTTAGCTGCGTAATTATCAGGAGTATTTTTATTTTCATCATAATCAGAATGATCAGAGGGATCTGAAAAAAAAACATATGTCCCCATCCCAATGATTGGGGTCCCAATCTATACCTGCTTTAGTGATACTCACTTGAACTTTCCTTTTATTAATTTTACCCCTTCTTTTCCAATATTTGTACTGCGCTACACATACTGCAGCTTTTTCAGCCACATTTTGATATGTGTTCACTTTATCCATTAACAATCAGTTTTGACACTGTAACATTACGATCTCATTTTGCAATTCACATATCTGTTTTTCGAGTTGTACAATTTGATTTACTTTAGATTACTTTTCCTGATGTTGTTTTCTGTAAGCGGCTAACACAATCCATCCCTGCCTACCAATTGCATTAAGTTCTTTCCCTTTTCCTATTGGAACCTTTTGCAAGCATGTTAATACCTCCTGAGGTTCTGCATCTTTTAAACACATATCTCAGTTTTCACTCAAACTTGTACTACAAGACCACTCAGTGGCCAGCACCCCAAAGGGAGCAGCATCCCGCCCCAGAATTTCAACATTTGTAGCAGCAATATCTTTTTTCTTTTTCTTAAACATCTCGAATCCTGTTGATTATGCCAAAAAAATGCATTGCCTAATGAGTTTAATTTTAGAAGGATCAGAAATTATCAAGAGAAAGAAGTGAGGGAATAGTGACTTTATTACAGTAAAATTAGACAATACATATAAAATAAGACAGTATAACTTAAATAAAGCAATTCATCAAAGTATATCAAGAAATAACAGAATTAATAAATCACAATAAAGTTAAAAGCTTCATCCTTGCCAACACTTTGACTGGGAAGCCCCTTTTCAGTCAGGCAGGAGTCTCTATTGGGAAAGTCCCTGGGCAGTGTGTCAACTCCACAGGTGAGGCCTCTGTCTGACTGAGCAGAAAATCCCACCTTTTGTTAACTATATGTGTTGACACATACAGGATTAGCAAAGATTATGTTGAAACAAAACACAGGCATTGGCCGGACGGCCAGGAATGCTCCAAGTAAGCCTGCTAGTTCCTGTGGTTAACTGAAAACATAAACGAATGTGTAAAACAAATTATTTGCCAGGTCTCAGGGTCATGAAGCTTGTGCATAACCAAGAAGGAATGTGAAAAATAAATCATAAAGTAACCTCATTCCCATAGTTACATAGAAAAAATAGAGGAAAATACAGCATAAAGAATATTAACCCTTTACTATATCAGCTTTACTATACCAAGTCAGAAGTCAACTCAGTTACACTCAAGGTACCCCTTTCATATCACACCCATCCATAGATCGAGGTTACATTTGAATATGGACAGGGATGAGCTTTGTTTTATGTCGATAGGGAGCCTGTTTCACAGCAGTGGTATCCTCCACAAATGCACTTTATAAGCACTTATGGATTGTGCTATCCCTAAAATAACCAAGATGCTATCCTCCAAAAAAAGGAAGCCAATCTGGTGGTCCCCTGCCATAAACAAACTCTACAACAGAAGAAACTGCTGCAAAAAAGAGTACAATCCCATGATTGGAGGAACTCCCTGGTCAGCCTCAGTAAGAAGCTGAGATCCCTCATAAAATCCTCCAAAGCTAGTTATGAAAACAAAATCGCCACTGATTCTAAATACAACCACAAAGCATTCTATAGTTATGTCAAGAATCTCAATGGCAACACTCAGATCTGCTCTGAGTTACAGCACAATGGCACTAAATATACAGAACCAACTGATATTGCCAACATCCTGGCAGATAGGTTCAGTGCTAACTTTACCCCCCTCTCACCCCCTAAAGGGCCCATCTGTATACCGGAAGAATGCAAAGTTCCTGTAATCATGGCTGAACAGGTAAAAACCACACTCTCCAAAGCCAAGAACACAGCATTCATGGGACCTGACAACATCCCAGGCTGCGTTCTACATGAACTACAGAATGAACTGTCACCCCACCTAAGCACCATGTTCAATCATAGCCTCACCTCAAGCTTTCTGCCCACTGAATGGCGCACAGCAATGGTTATCTCACTCTACAAAGAGAGAGCCACCACGGACCCTGGAAACTACTGCTTCATTAGCCTAACAACCTCATTTGCCATGGAACGTATCATCATGGAACCTAGAAACAGACATTGGTAATCTCCAAACTCTAGACCCCACCCAGTTCATGTTTGTAAAAGGCAGATTGTGTCTCCTAAACTTGATAGACTTCTTTGAAGCAGTCACCAAAGCTGTAAACGAGGGTAAGGTTGTTCACACAGCCTATCTAGATCTCGCCAAGGCTTTTGACACCATCCCCTACTCTGGGATTATAGATAAACTCCTAAACTAGGTATAAATCTCTATGTCATAAGATGGGTTGCCAGCTGGCTCACTGATGGAACCCATACTGTGAAAGTAGCAGATTCCAAATCCGACTTCATACCAGTGACAAGTGGAGTAGCACAGGGTTCAGTCCTGGGTCCTCTCCTGTTTGGTATCTACTTTTCTGAAGTACAGGCTAACACAGAAGGTCTTTGGCTAATGAAGTTTGCAGATTACTGCAAACTAAGAGCCATAATTGAAACTCCTAACGATGTGGACATCCTACAAAAGGGCCTCACTGAGACAGTTGCCTGGTGTCAAAGCCATGGCCTCAAGCTCAATGCCAAAAAGTGCATTGTCATTCCCTTTGTTAAAAACTCTGTACCCATGAGCTACCACATAGGTGGTAGTCTACTTAACACTGAAAGTGTGATAATAGACCTTGGGACACAGGTGGAAAATAGTCTCTCCTTTGATAATCACATCGCCACAGTAGTCAGGAAATCCTTCTATGTGGCACACCTCATCACAAAAGGTTTCTCATCCAGGAAAAAAGAGGTCATTGTTCCCCTCTATTCATCACTCATTAGACCCATTATAGAGTACAGTGCCCCTTTTGGTATGTACCTCACAGGACATCTACAACAACTGGAAAGGCTGCAGACATACCTCACAAAGAGGATTACCGGCCTCAAACAGATGCCCTACGCAGACTGTCTCAAAAATCTCCAGCTTTACTCCATCGCATATCACCTACTCAAAGGCGATCTCTACCTAACATACAAAGCTATGTCAAACCTAGAGCTGTTGGACATGCTCCACTTAAAGAAATCCCAATTCCTCTGAGCTACACGCTCTAGGGACCTAAACCTTGTCACCACAATAAACAGAACATGCTGGAGGGATAGATTCTGTCCCAGAGACTTCCCATACTCTGGAACATACTACCTATCTATATCAAACAAAGCTCCTCATTAGCACTCTTCAAGAAAAATTTTGATGACTGGATGGGAAATAGGAAGTTCACCCCAGGGATCACCTCTGTGGCTCTGCTCGACAGGGGCACAGGAAAATAATTTTCTTGGGTGGCGAAAGCCAGGGTACCTTTTTGGCTAGGCTTGTATAGGCCCTAGGGCTGATAGCCTAGTACTTACCTATGAAGTTATGAACCTTTATATATATAGATATATATATATATATATATATATATATATATATATATATATATATATATCTATATATCTATATATATATATATATATATCTACATACATACATATATATATATATATATATATATATATATATATATATACATACATATGTATATATATATATATATATATATATATATATATATATATATATATATATATACATACACACACACACACACACACATGCATACATACACAAATACATAAATACCCACTGGTGTGAATCGTGTGTGTGTGTGTGTGTGTGTGTGTGTGTGTGTGTGTGTGTGTGTGTGTGTGTGTGTGTGTATTTTTACACTGATGTGAGTGGTATGTAATAATAATAATAATAATAGTACCCATCTCTTAACCAGGCACACAGACCCTTTTTAGAGGCAACCCATGAGCAATGTTTGGTTAAGTGACTTCTTCAAGGTCACAGAGTAAGCAAATGAGAGCTAAGGGAATAAAACCCTGTACCACAGAAACTACAGCTCAAGGGCCTCACCTTCTGCACCAATTAACAAGTTCTGTAGTTAAGCACAGAACCCTCATTCCATGAAACAGCAGTCAGCAAGAATACATAGCTGATGTCTCATGTCTTTGATTCTTATATTAAAAAAAATTTTCAAGGGGGCAGTTGCTTCAGAAACCCCTAAATAGGGGAATTGTACCCCCAAGATCTAGTATTTGTAAATATTATAACTCCAATATCACACAAACTTGAGGATGGAAAGAGACCGCTGTACCCCACCGAAATGCAGTTGTGCTGATTTCCATTAACTTTTTCTGTGAAAAAACAACAGTGATGTAGCTAGGTCGTTGATTCACAATTTACCACCAAAGGGTGTGATGATTAGCACACATTGGGTGTGTGGTGTATATTTATGTTCACTGATTTGGGTGAGTGTGTGTGTGTGTGAGTGTGAGTGTGTGTGTGTGTGTGTGTGTGTGTGTGTGTGTGTGTGTGTGTGTGTGTGTGTGTGTGTGTGCATGCACACACACACACACACACACACACACACACACACACACGCATCATGCATGCACACATACCTAGTGATTTGAGTGGTATTTCACTTTGAAGCGTTGGCAGTACAACCTACTGGAAAAAGAAATTTGGGAAGAGAGCTTGAATGATCCACTAGAGCACAGATTGATCTCCCTGACCACCTTTTGTGTACCTTGTAACTGATCGACTCTTTTACCATTCCTTGCACTGAGTAACAAATGGAACCAATCACCTCTTCAGTGCATCTCCCCCAGTTACACTTAGTTTGTTATTAAAAAAATAAAGCAACTTCTAGAATGGTTACCTTTTACTGATGTTTTAGCTTCCTGCTTTTATGAAATATGCTGAATTGTCTCTGAAGTAGTTTGCTTATTTTAATTTGAGCAGATAAGTGGATTGGATTGGAATAAAGAAACTTATTTTTTTCAGACGTGACCTAGTTATGAAAACAAAAGCAGAAAGGAAACACATATGTACATGGTAGATTTATTAGGTATTAAGATTTATGACAACAGATACAGCCTCGAGAACACAGTAAGAAATCATATAAAATACTTACATATAAAACATACTTTCATTACAACTTGTATTGCATGCTATCAATATCATTAGCAGCTGTATAAAATTGAGCAGTAATTCAGATAACATCCACATGATGCAAATTAGAATAAGTACTGGACACAGCTAAAGAAATAATGGTATTTTTTTGTGTGCCTTGGTGACTTTTCTGCAATGATTACATTGTATCTCTAGTTTAGATTTCTTGAAAGTGACTTCAGACATTGCAAAAGTAAGTAGTGTGCCCGAGCTGCATAATTTTTGTATAGTTCATAGAAAGGCTTTGCTTCCATGTGGAATTGTGAATGTTATGGGATAGCCACTGTGTGAGCGTTAGCCATAAATTATGGAAATGTTCGGTGTGAGTCTTACATGTGGATGCTTGGAGTGGCATCAACTTGGGGGGGGGGGGGTAGTACATGAGAGTGGGATAGTGTCAACCTCAGAACCAGGCCTCTGGAGTACACTGACTGTTCAAGAGATTACAGTTACAGCACATTTCTGTAGTTAAGGACGGATAAATAAACGGACACTGTTTTCAGCTCACTAATGCTGCAAGTTCTTTGAATGGAGGTGTCATTCTGCATGTGTTATGTATTGGCTGAATCTACCCACTGGGTAGGGTGGAGAGACATGGTGCTAGTGGGCTGGTACCTTTGATTGACATCAGCTGCACTGACGCTGGAATCCTTGCTGGCTCAAGAGCGGGGGAGGGGACAGAATAAAGAAGAGCACAGCATCAGCATCAGACGCTTCAGGAGGCAGAGAGAGAGAGAGAGAGAGAGCGAGGACACAGAGGAAAAGGGAAGACTGCAAGGAGTTGTTACCTTTCATAATTCTGCAAGCACAAACTCTAAACACTGGAAGAAACAATAATAAATCCTTAGCATTCAAAATAATTACAGAAGGACAAAAGTTTCCAGAGCTGATTAGCAGACTTCGTGCTCCCTGACTCATGTAAGTACCTTCCAGACTCATGCATCTGCAGTGTTGCTGGGGTCTGCATTGCAGTAGAGGGTTTGGGAGCTGATGGGAAATGCACCTAATGCCTAGTGGCTCTGTTCTTGCTAGAGCAGATATGAATTTAGGGCTGGTGGGTTTTTACAGGAAAAATATGCAAAAATAAAAAGAATGGTGTCTGTGCATATATACTTGTTACGCATTATTTTGGGAGCAATTGCATGTGTATAGATAGACAGACAGATATAGATGTATAGATATATATGTTTGTATGTATACTTATTTATCTAGATATTTGTGTATAACTATCTCTCTCTCTCTTTATATATATATATATATATATATATATATATATATTTATATCTACATATGTGTGTTTGTGTGTGTGTGTGTGTGTGAATATATATATATATATGTGTGTGTGTGTGTGTGTATATATATATATATATATATATATATATATATATATATATATATATATATATATATATACATATATATATAAAATGTGTGTATGCACACAGGCTTACATATATATGTATGTATGCATGTGTATTCTGAAGGAAACTGCAGGTAGAAGGGAGGTTTGAAACTGCTAGCTAAGCATTTTCATCCCTGGAATGCATCCTAGCAGCCATATTTTGCTTCATCAGTGAGGGGGTTGGTATTCCTGTCTCCCCCCCTGCCTTTCATTCTCTAGCAGGATATCAGTGCTCTGGAAGGGTGGGGTGGGATTGGGAATGTCGGCTGAGAATGAGCGTTGGTTGGCTGTTCCCTGGTGGCTTGTTTTCTAGATATCAGTCTGATGTCAGTAGTGTTACAGATCTGTTATTATGGTGTACAAATCCATACATGTGCTGTGTCCTGTTAAAAGGACACTCTGAACCTTAAAGCTGTTTGAACTAACTGGTTTAGTTTATAATTGTTAGTTGTTTTTGCATAATTTTAGTTTATAACTGTTAGTTGTTTTGCAAAATTTCCTGTACATTTAACATGCTTCATTTTGCAGTGAAACAGGCAGTTTTAACCATCAGTCACTCCATTTTTTTTCTTTTCATACTGTGTAATGACACATCTACGCTTTAATAATACTGTATAGTTTTTTTTCAAATAAAAATCACTTTTGGTATGATTTAAAAGGTTCATGCTGAGCTGTCACTTCAGTAAGTAAGCTATGCACTGTATGACTGAAATAGAAATCATGGAAGCCGTTTGTAGTGTTCTCTGCAATTTGAAGAGAAGGAATATTTCAATATGTCTGTCTGTCTGTCTCTTTCTCTCTCTCTCTGTCTTGGGATACTTTTGCCATCTCTAATTCAGCAGTTACATTTTCTTCTCTCAAATAGCTACAGTTTCTTCTACTTTGTAATGTAAAAAATCAGGAAGAACATCTTATTAATTTAAAAAGTGGTTGCTTCCTGATAGCAGGTTTCTGTTCTTCTGCTCTGGTATCCATTGTCTGTAGTTTAAAATCCTATTGCATTGGTTCGATATTGAAAATGTGAGATACTGCCAGACTCTAATATTTTTGTTTGTATTTCATGTCCACATGACTTCTTTAAATTGTTAGAGTTTAGTTGTCGCTACAGCCAAGCATATTCTAACCCTGTTTTATCTGCAGTCTGATTTGTTGCTTACTGAGCACTTTAATACTGGAGCCTGTGCTGGCAACAGCGTTCACACATTAAAAAAGCTTAGGATGCTATAGCGAGAGGGAAATAGGTGTGGATCTTAAGCCAGCCTCGCACAGGTTGCAGGAGCATCAAGCCACCTTTTTCCACCCTCAAATCAGCATTAACATGTTTGTGCTTATCTATACAGAGATGATTATGCATGTGAAGTTACGTACTGTAGATCTGAAGTATTTTTTGCTTAGCATTTCCATCCATGAATACATTTCAGCATTTGCTTCTCAGTTTGTGTAGCTAGTCACTGTCATTAGTGGAGCCATGTGGCAGTATTTTAAGGGAATTCCCGAGTCTGTTAATTGAACTGAGAATTAGTGAGAGAGAGAGAGAAAACGAGAGAGGGAGACAGAGAGAAAGAGGGAGAGTTAAGGATTATCAGTGTTGCTTTGCAGTTGTTACAAAAAATTATACTACTGCATTTTTGTATGGTTCTGTTTATATATATATATATATATATATATATATATATATATATATATATATATTGTTCTAACTTTGTCCATGTATTTGTCTGCATACATTTGTGTAGGTTGCTGGAAAGCGGTAATCTAACAGGTTACAAACTGTCACAAGCTGTTTTCAGCATTACCACCGTTGATGGCTGACCTAGCGCAGCTAGTTTATTGTAACATTAGCATTCTGACTGTGCAATGTAATTTATAATTCTAGAACTGCAGTGGCTATACTTATTCCCAAGTGCAATAGAGCTCTGCTTGGGGGGAAACACTTGTCTCTGTCTCATGCCTTAGAGTTCCAAAGTTAGTAGGAGGTGAAAACTTACTGGTCATTATTACCCACATCTGTCTGCCTTACTCTACCAGCATTTTCTTTCCCATGCTTTTTGTTAGAATTACCTAGTCTTGCCATGAAGTTGGGGGTGGGGGGGGGGGTGACTGTGGGAAGCACCCTTTGACTCTGGGTGGAAAGGGTCTGCATGCCCGCTATCTCAGCACTTGCAGCTTATGATGTTTTCTTGCACATTTTAGAGTATGGGTGGGATCTGAGCAATTCATTTCATCTCACAGGAGCAATCCTCTTAACAGGGTCAGCTGATGTTTCTAGATGATGTATGAATGCAGACTTTTCAGGATCACAACTCAGGTGGAATTCATGAAAGAGTTGTAGTGTGGGATTCTTTGTATCCACCCTGTTTGCAATGTTGTGGTTCCCAAATTCAAGTCAGTTATAGTATGAGAGTCTTAGAATGTAGGTTTGGAATTCTGGGTTCCCTGAAGTTCTAGGTTTCACAACTTTCACAGCATGGTATTCTGGGACCTTCACAGTAATTGGATTATAGCTTCTACCATAATGATCGGGTTTCATCCCAATCACAATGAAAGAATATGGCACGTAGCCCATTAATAACATGAGATTTTGGAATTTAGCCCATTGAACCCCCCCCCCCCCAACTAGTAGGCCTCACTCACAAATCCTAGAGACCCTACCCATTTTTTTCCCTGCTAAGAAGAAAGCTGTATGGCCCATTTGTTTCCTGGCAGAGTTGATACCTAATTATTTCATTCATTCCCTTCAGATGTGGGAGTCAGGCGCTGGTTGCCCTTCACTCACATGAGGGTCTGCTCTGTCCTTGTCTAACATAATTCCTGTCACTGCCTAGGAGAGCCCTAACATGCCTCCACATGCACTTGGGAATATCTTCTGGCTTAATTTGTCTCTTAAACCTAACTTGTCTGTCAAGCCACCCACTCTAATAGCTGCTACCTGCAATCCCTCAACATACCTGGTGGGATCAGTAATCACACCACCACTATCTTCCAAGGATGGGGGCACCAGCATTGTCCACTCACTACTACTTTCTCTGCCTCAGTCCTTCCGTCACCTCGGTTGTTAACAGAACCCAAATCATTGTCAGGGCATTATGCCTCTGTGCTACAGGGCCATGACTCTGTTCAACACACTGTTTTGATACCCATATAAGTAATGGAAGTCTGAGATCATCAAACTCATAGTATTCTGAGAATAAGCTTCTAGAGTTTGCTCAGTCACAGATTGGAGCATATACTCCAAACTAGAAATGGTATTTTGGGATCCAACCAAACTGAAACACAGGATGTTATGATCTCATCTAGTTAATGTATGGAAATGTGGCAGCATTAATTCCCCGAATGCAATTCACTGAGGATGTGGGATGACTGACATGTACTTCAGATGGACTTGCACTCCTGAATGCTCACGGCTACATTGTAGGTGGCAGCAGGCACTGTGGGATTGCTTGTGATCCCCGATGGGTTTCCTAGCTGTGTGATGAGAGTTGAGAAGGTATCCTCCAAATCACACTGCCACCACCCCTCCCCCACCCTGCAGTGAAATTCCTGAGTAACATGCCATCTCATCTATCCCTCGAGGTTAACACTAAGTGGGACCTATTGTGACCCTGCTAAAGACCCCAGCCTGGGCAGACCTCTAAGTTTTGCTAAGGTAGCTGTGGCCAGCATCGGATATTGTGAACAGTTATCTTTATTCCTAATCTTGTATCTCTATTTTTGACACACTCAAAAACATTTTATGATCACCAGCATTTGTTATGTGGCAACTAGGAATTCTTTGACAGCTTGCTGTATGAATCATACTTTTCACATAACCTACCTCACTAAAAGGGTCACTGCATGGCAGACTGTAGAGCTGATTATAATTGCAGCCGTGGATTTCTTGCATGTAGTGTGAGATGCTTTGCCAGCAGATAAGAACTACTTCAGAGAATGAAATTTTGCTTATTTTGTTTTTGACTCAAGACTGCATCCACTGCATTTACAGTGATGAAACTGTCATGGATTTGCATCGTATCTCTTCCAGTTTGCAGCATAGTGGGGGTTTGCATGACTGTCTGTGTCTGCCACTCCCAATATTCTTGCCTGCCTAGTGAACTTGCTGTTGGTGACGCATTTCTGCAGAGTTGCAGGGTTTGCTCCTGAACATAGGTAACACCAGAAGCACAGCACATATTATTCTGTAGAATTGTTCTTATTTTTCATTATTATTCTGTAGAATTGCTCTTATTTTTTTTCTTACACTGGAATACTATTTTATTTATTAGGTCATAGATTTTTTTTTCCTTGTTATGTTAAAGCGAGATTTTTTCGGTATTCAGCAGCATTTCAAGTTTATCTGCTGACGCAGAATTTATGGTAAATTACTAAAACTGAAGACTTTGGTGTACAGTCATTACACAAATTTCATTTAGTCAGTGGTGGGTCCTGAAGATTTATAGCTGGTTAAAGGCAGACAGTTCCCCAATATGCAGCTGTGGCATTTTCTTTAATTTTTAACTGGACAGACCCACTGAGATCATACTAATAGAATCTAAAGCAGCCTATGACAAAAGCAAATCAAATTCCACTATGGCATCATTTAGAAACTGCTAAACTTCATTCAGGCAGTGGTTGCTGATCTTTGCATTCTACCCCCAAATTTCTAGGGTGAAAACAATCTTTTTGGGTGCTCACCACCTTCCTCTCCAGTTGACTTACACAGATCTGTTCCCAAACTTTGCATACTTTTATTGTCAGCAGAAGTGCTTTCTGCTTGTTTACTGAGTGATCCTTTTGTATACCTCTTCCTCCTGCTCATCTTCATCATCAGCCCCCCTTTGCCTATTTTTTCATGCAGAGTATTGCATCAGTTGTCACTACCTGTCTCGATTCAGTGCCACTCTTCTACCTTCTTTGTCAGTCATTTCTGACTACTGCAAATCCTCTCTCATGCACTCCAGCCATCTCGTAGTTGGGTCCTCATCTCTACTTGTATTCTTCCTGTCTTTCCTAAATCTGCTTTGCAAAATCAACTTTTTTCTGCACATGTGACTGAACCACTAAAATCTGTTCTCCCTGGCCTTCTCTATATTTGGGGCTGCTATGGCTGCAAATCTGATGTCCTCATTTCTTTATCTATCCCACATTGTGCATCCTCCTACTACCTATTTCATACACTTTACCTCCATCACCTCAAGCTTACTCAGCAGCACTGCCTTCATTGCCCAGGTAAAGTGCCATACAGAAGTACTGGTCATACCACTGTTTTGTACACCTTACTTTTCAGTCTCTTTAGCATTCTTCTGTCACATATTATCGCTGAAAGTCTGTACCACTTGGCCGCAGCACCTCTGGTTCAGGATTTGACCTCCTCATTCAGATTTCCCTTCTCCTCAACCACTCTCTCAGATACTTAAAGCTGTTAACCTGCTCCACTATTTTTCGTCTGCCTGAGTTATTAGTTTCTTTTGAATTGTCGCAGCAGCCACTGTGTACTTGTTTGTACACAGTTTCATCCTGTCTATCTTCAGTTTTGCATTCCATTCCCTTATCATTTGCTAAAGATCCTGTTCAGAATCTGTTTGTAGCGCCACATCATCTGCATGCAGCAGCTTTGTGGTCTGTCCCCTCTTACCTGCTTGCTGATGTAGTCAGTCACCAGTATGAACAGGAATGGGCTCAGAGATGAACCTTCATGCACACCCACTCTCACTGGGAACCCCTATGTGAGTCCAAACTGTTCATTATCTTATTATTAGGTCATTGTACATGCCCTGTACTAAGTGTATCAATCTGTCTGGGACTTTCAGCTCTGCCCAAATTATTTTCTTTTGGGCCCTAGTCGTATGCTTTCTCCATGTCTAGGAATTCTCTTTTGCACCCTTTCCTCATCTTCAGCGCTTTCTCCATTATCTGTGTCACTGCAAACATTGGGTTGGTGGTTCTGCGTCCCAGTTTGAATCAGACCTCCTTATCTCTCACCTTACATTCTGCTCCTCCCTGTATTATCAGGTGTCCTCTCCAGCTCTTTCATGTAGTGTGAAATGAGTTTAATACCCCTCAGTACGGCCCACAGTTATAAATACTCTCCTTGTTTTTGTATACTGTTCACACCTCTCAACTGTTCAGATTTTCGCAGAATGTCCAGATTTCTACCTCATATGTTTGTTCTGTCCTCATAAAATTTGTGGTTTTCTGGCAAACCACTGAGGATTGAAGTCACTAAATAATACTAAACAATGGCAGACATTTGAGTTTCAGATGTCATCTTTGTAAAAATGCATAATAATGCAAAAACCTGTTATTCTAACAACTTTCTAAATTTGTAGGAGCAATATTTAAAATCTGTCCATATTTTTGGGTCATTGTCCCCCCATTATTTCTGGCTTTGTGGAGATTTCTTGCACTGAGAGGTTGAGAGGTATGACTGGAACTAGAATGCTTATTCTGCAGCCATCTGGGGGGACAGTCGGATGTGGTTTGCATAATGGTTAAGATGGTTACCTTACAGACACAAAGTTCAGGGTTTGATTATCAAATGGGGTAACTGACTAGGCTTAAAATGGCCCACAGGGGCAGTTAGCCTAGTACAAACTTATGAAACTATGAATCTTGGATATGCCTCATCTTGACCCTTGGGTGTAATGTTTAACATCTTTGCTAAACAAACAAACAGTGTCTGCTTTTTGATGCAGACCACTGGTCACATTGTCTGAGTGGACTTTGCATGCTGTGCCTGTATCTGTTTGAGGTTCTTCACAAAATGGGTATTTCTGTGCCAAAGACAGGAGTTACCAGGTTCAAACTCAGCCTTCCCATTTGAACTTGAGAGGTGTGCCAAGAGAATGCACCGAAACATGAAAGGAGTAAGGGGCAGCAGCACAGACTCTTGGTGGTTTATACTGGGAGAAGAGTGGTTTGGATCAACTGCTTTAGGCGTGGGCTGTGGTCTGAAATGTGGCACTAGAAGCAGAGTCTAAACAGGATTTTTAGAGAATGATAAGGGGATGAAATGTAAAACTGAACATCCACGGGATGAAATGGAGTATGAACAAGGGCGTGGCCATGGCAACACTTAGAAGAAGCAAAAAACTGAGGCAGTGGGAAAAGAGTGGAACAGAAACCGAAAAGTAAGGGTATGCAGTATCCCCTAGACAGATAGACATGGATCGCAGGCTGCTGTGTGCTGCATTGGGGCTAGCCACGCAGTGGTATAAACGTGGCTGTAGCTGATTTTGTGATGTGATCCATCAGAGTACCTGTTTTACACTAAATCAGGGGAGCAGTCTGAAGATTTTCATTTCTGTGTTAACTCCTGTTCTAATTCATGCTGGAAACGTCTACATCTTCCTTCAGTAGGCTTATCCTTTGTTTATTTAAGGCCCTAATATTAATGACATTTGCCCATAATGGTTTCAAACACTGATCTAAGTATTCAGTGTGTTGCTTCCTACTGCCAGTTTTGAACTCTGATCTCTTTCTACATATAGTTATTTGTTGCTTCAAGTCCAGGAACACAGTTCTTGCATCCGTTATCAGTCTAAAGATAATTAATGTGCAGTTTACTGAGTCAAGTCAACAGTTTTGAGATATTCCTCATTAAACCTTACATAAATTGATTAATTTTAGCAACCCAGAATGAAAGCTGTTACGCCTTTCTTGGATACCTATCTTGGATCAGACTGCACATTTTGTATATGTATATATATATATATATATATATATATATATATATATATATATATATATATATATATATGATGGGAACTGACGTTGGGCGGCACAATGCCAGGGCACTTCTATGGGCAAGGCTTGTAAAGGCTCCAGAGCCATTAGCCTAGTACACACCTATGAACCTATGTATATATATATATATATATATATATATATATATATATATATATTATATATCGACAGATATGTAACATACATTTTTGTAGCTGATAGATATATGACATACATTTTTGTAAGTGATACAGTGATAGATATATAGCATACATTTTTGTAAGTGATGGATATGCAACATACATTTTTGTAAGTGAATGACAGCTATATACATACATTTTTAAGTGATATATAACATGCATTTTTTGTAAGTGATAGACATATATAACATTTATGTAAGTGACAGATATATAACATATTTTTGTAAGTCATAGATATGTAACATACATTTTTGTAAGTCATAGATATATATAATTTACATTTTTGTAAATGATATTTCTTATTCTACGAAATAATTTAGTTCTTACAGCATAGACTGTGTAATACATATTTCAGTGTAGTTACCATTTCCACGTAAGTATGTAAAAATACCGTTTCATGATACACTGATTATAAACTTTCCTTTACAGTGAGGTTTTGCACCATCCATGATGCTTTAGTAAGATTTATTTGATGACATTTTATGTAGCAAGATGCAACTAGTGTGGTCTGAATGCTTTTAACAGAAATCCGTTTTTCTTTTTTTGTTGGGGGTTTCTACAGCTCAGATTACTTGCAAACCATTCCTACAGCATAACTTAGAGCAACATGGGAAAAAGGTTTTCCTTTACTTGCATGACTACCTTTTATCCTGAGAGCACAGTTTGAGAAGCCCCAGGTCACTATGAGATATTTGTAAACGTTGTAACCATTTCATACATAGTTTGAACACAGCCCATTGTTCAGTGAATAACATTATGAAGAAAAAATAATAATAATTTATATAGCAGGATAGCTTTGTTTATAGAAAAACACCACCACTTTGTTTCAGTTTGGTGATGAATATGCAGTGATCACATACAAGAAGGGTAGTTTGCAGCCAGTCAGTCATATGCTGATTAAAAGCCTCATTAAGCTGACCCTGTTTTGGCAGTCACAATTACCATAAATGAAAACAGTTCCACAGGATTAATCACCAGTGAAATCATGGAAGCAAAACGTATTTGTAAAATGCTGGGATGTCCATGTACTACTATGTTCCACACTGTTCCAATGGGGTTGGTGATCCTGGATTATCCTTTATTGTGAAGTTTCACACAGGCTGGGAATCTCTCCCTTGTTAGGTGCATTCTGCACAAAAAGGTGATTGACAGACACTGATGACTCATTTTGATGGACAGCAGTTATTCTAAAAAGCTGAAATCAAACAGAGGTGACAGACTACGGCAATCAGGTTGGGTGTGTGAGTCGCAGCATAAATACGGCAGTCACAGCTGTAGGGCATCCAGTTTACCGAATGTACCGAAAGACCTTTTATGAAACAAAGTCACCACCCTTAGTGTGACTAACCTGTTCAACAAATGATAAATAAAATAAATAGTTTTAGGTCAACCAGTCTTGTGTTAGTTTCCCCACACAGTGCTTTCCAGAAACAGACTTTCAACTAGAACCAGATCAAGCAATCATGTATATGTCACATAGAATAAACAAATAAAGAATGCGCCCAGGAAATAAATGCTCCTATTGCAAAAACAGATGAATAAACAAATAAAGAATGCGGCCAGGAAATAAACGCTCCTATTGCAAAAACAGATGAATAAACACAAAGTCAAAAAGCATAGGAGCAGACCAGGACTCTCCAACTGTACTTACATACACAAAGTACACAGAATAGATAGGGTCAGCTATATCAACTAGAAAGTCCAAAATACATAAAATAGATGGTGTCAGCTATATCAGCTAGAAAGTCCAAAATGTCCACACAAAAGGCTCCAAAATGTCCAATAAGTTTATTTGTGAAACAAACAAAAATTAGGTAAGCGCTTTCACCCATTTGGGCTTCTTCAGACCAAAAATCAATTGCTAACAAAAAGCAGTTAGTATATATCCTTGCAGCATCAGTTATGACATCATATCCTGCAATTCAAAACAATGCATATACCTTAAAAAACTTCTCAAAGCATTATGATGGCATAATACCTAACCTTTCATTAACAAAAACTTTATACATATATAATATATAATAAATATCTCACAATATTAAAAAATATTAAAATTCATGAACATTATGTGCAAAACAGTAAGCGATATATGCAATTAAACAGCATTCACTACATAAAAAACATCCATTACATACAAATTCTATATAAAACTTCTGTTCAAAAACACACTATCTCATTATATAAAAAATAAATAATACTAAAACACTGATATAGGAATATACAATTTAATTTTAGCTAATACTTAACTTTTAACCTCCTATTTTTAGGACTGGTCTAATGGGGATTTTATCATTTAAACCAGGTTTCTGATCAGCCCTTAACCTAATAATCCACTTGACACAGTCAACACACCTAGTATTAGAGGTGGGGATATAAGAAATTATATAGAAAGAGCAGAAATCAAGTGGATTATTAGGTTAAGGGCTGATCAGAAACCAGGTTGATATATAGGTTTGATATAGCTGACACTATCTATTTTGTGTATTTTGGACTTTCTAGCTGATATAGCTGACACTATCTATTTTGTGTATTTTGGACTTTCTAGCTGATATAGCTGACCCTATCTATTCTGTGTACTTTGTATATGTGGGTACGCTTTTTGACTTTATGTATATATCACGCAGAAGTAATTTCTAAGTAATGTGAAGAACACATTTCCTGAAGTGTTTTGAATGGTTCAAGTTTTCCAACTCTATGACTTTTCTAGTAAATCAATGTGCCTTTTTAAGTTCTTTCACAGGTCACAAAACAGAATATTGTATTCAGTAATGGGTCTGATCAGCGAGATGTAAAATGATACAATGATTCCCCTGGATTGAATACACACACCATCTAGAAATTAATGGACTACAGCATATGCTTTTCTGACTTTGATAAATGCACGCTATTCAGAGTTCAAATCTTTGTCCACTAATGTTTGTAGAGAAAATCTCCAGACATACAGAAACTTACAGCCATTTTATATAATGAGTATTACATGAATAACATACAGTATATAGGCAATAACATATATTATAGTCAGCACATAAAAACTGACAGCAGTAAGTGATCCAGTGAAGTAGAAAATATTTCAGCAGCTATGAAACACTGAGTGTGTAAATACCAAAAATAATATCCACATTAAAGTCAAGATGGAAGTAATAGGCATTAACCATGAGAGTGCAAAATAATAGCTATTTGGTAAACTGAAACATTCACAGTGGTTTATGTATGGTAATCAGAACAGGGCCTGTATCAGTTTGTTGGGCTTCTACATCACATCATCACATGACAAATCTGATACATCAGCTCTCCAAATTGCAGGCACAGGCTTTAATACAGGTCCTGCAGGGGGCAAGTTCAACACTCCTGTACTGACAAGTTTGAAAAATAAGACTGAAACTAGAACATGCATGTCTGTACCTGGTGGGGTTTTAACTAAAACATGCATGTCTGTACCTGGTGGGCAGACCTCTCAACCAGTTAGGGCAAATTTCAACAGAATCAGAGACAAGTCAAGAAAAAATGAGGGACAATCAGGGACACTTTTAAAATATTAGTGCTATTAACTTGAAACATTGACAGAATCAGAGCATATGAATTAATACACATTTTCTGAAGTAAAAGAAGTTTATAACTCTTAATTATTGTCATTATTCATTAAGTGTAATTCACCACCTTTCCTCCAAAAGTCACTAGTTTTAGGAAGGATTAAGAGGGTCAGAGTTAAAATTTGAGTCAAAATCAGGGACAGTTGAGAGGTATGCTGGTGGGGTTTTAACTAAAACATGCATGTCTATACCTGGTGGGGTTATAACTAAAACATGCATGTCTGTACCTGGTGGGGTTTTAACTAAAACATGCATGTCTCTACCTGGTGGGGTTCTGCTCTACTGGCCTGAATGTAGTCATAAAGTCTTAATAAGTAAAAAGTCATGGGCATTCAGAAGCCATGTACTTGAAAAAATACTATGTCCTTTAGTAGTCATTTGTATATATCCCATGGCCCTCCACTACAGGAGGTTTAAGATTTTACTGTAGCTTGGCTGGCTCTTTATTGCAGTTTTTACTGATTGGTTTGACTGTTTGACCTCTTTCCTCTTTGGTTTGGATGTTTCTATCATTTGCATATATCCCATGGGCCTCTGCTACAGGAGGTTTAAGATTTTACTGTAGCTTGTCTGAGTATTTATTGCAGTTTTTACTGATTAGTTTGTCGGTCTGACCTCTTTACCCTTTGGTTTGGATGTTTCTCTCATTTGCATATATCCCACGGGCCTCTGCTACAGGAGGTTTAAGATTTTACTGTAGCTTGGCTGGGTCTTTATTGCAGTTTTTTACTGATTGGTTTGACTGTTTGACCTCCTTCCTCTTTGGTTTGGATGTTTCTATCATTTGCATATATCCCATGGGCCTCTGCTACAGGAAGTTTAAGATTTTACTGTAGCTTGGCTGGGTCTTTATTGCAGTTTTTACTGATTGGTTTGACTGTTTGACCTCTTTCCTCTTTGGTTTGGATGTTTCTATCATTTGCATATATCCCATGGGCCTCTGCTACAGCAGGTTTAAAATTTTACTGTAGCTTGGCTGGATCTTGCTTGCAGTTTTTACTGCATGGTTTGTCTGACTGACCTTTTTACCATTTGGCATGGATGTTTCTATCATCTGGAGCTCATTAATGGATTGAGAGTTGATGTTAGACTTTAACCAAGTCATGACAGTTTGACAAAAAACACGTCACCATAAGAGCATTATCATGCTGGTGCTGCATAGAAACAGACATTCTATTCTATTTAGTGTCACATTTTTAACGGGCCAGCCAGAAAACCCCCAAACAACAATCTGCCTAAAAATGTCACTTACAGCTGTTTGAACACACAACCCTTCATAATACTCGGAAGGCAGGCAAAGTATAGCCTGTTAACTGTACTATCCAGCATTATTTATTTTTAACCTAAACAGCTTAACCTGGTAGGAGGAAGGTATACTTGAGTGAGGGTACTCATCCTAACCATAAATGTTTGAAGAAGCAGATAATTTTTGTTGTTTATTCATAATATGAATGGGTTAGAACAGGTATCCGATTGTAAAACAGCTGGGTATCCCTGCGGTGTGAAGTTACATTCCACTCCATGGCCATTTTCAGGAAGTCCAGCAGTAGAGGAGTGTGTAACCATGCCATTTTATGTTATTTATTTATTGAGAAAGTCTGACTGGGCACAAAAAAGCCCGTTTTCAGCAGAGGCACAGGGAGAAAAGCTCCATAGTGTACAATGTTGTAACAGTTCAATATTCAGATAGGATACATAATATTTATAGTCAATTTACCTTTAGGATGCATGTTGAGAAATTAATAAGGGATACATGTTATAGATAAAACAAGGAGAAGAAATACAAAATTAATTTACATAGGATGTACAATAATCAACATTTGAGACCAAAAGATTGAATGTAAGAAATTGTCTAAGGCGATAAAAATAGACGCAGACCATGGAAGGGAGGAAGAAGAAGGAGTATAGGTAAGTGTGTAAGTTAAGAGAGGAATAAGAGGAGATTGAGATAAGTGAAGGGTAAGATATTCTGTTTCTTTTTGGAGCAGTAGGAAAAGACTGTTGCCAAGAACAGTTCCTGTTTTAATCAAACAACTGCCAGTAAACTCTATTAAGGAGTAACACTATTAACCTTATAAACCTCACCACCATTAAAGAAGCACAAACACACTCTCGTTCAATATATATATGTGTGTATGTGTGTGTGTGTGTGTGTGTGTGTGTGTGTGTGTGTGTGTGTGTGTGTGTGTGTGTGTGTGTGTGTGTGTATAGTAAGACTACAAGCTTGATTTCTTGGTTGTACCAGGGAGATGCAGAGTGGGAACCTTCCTGCAACAATGATAATTCTATTTGAACATCTACAGGTACCATGAGTATCATTGGACAGATGTTATGTATTCATCACAGGGATCAGTGATGCAGCGGTTGCATTGCTACCTCACAGCAAGAGGTTCTCCAGTTCGATTTTCGGCTGGGGTGCCTTCTGTGCGGAGTCTGCATGTTCTCCCTGTGTTTGTGTGGGTTTCCTCTGGGTGCTCCGGTTTTCTCCCACTTTACAAAGACATGTGTCTGGAGTGTTTCTCCCTGGGCCTCCACTGAAGATTGGTTTTGTTCCAAGTCGGACTTTCCTGGTTAACAAATGTATACCAAACAGTGTGTAGTTATAACCCTTGACATGGGTGGAAATTATAACCTACCTCTAAATTCTGTAAAAGGAAAATTAGCCTTGCATCTAGACAGATCACCTCGCTTGTAATTCTTGAAGATGTAGATGGATGTGCAAACTACAATTTCACAAATATGTTGAGCTAAGACATTCTTGAAGAAGGCTGCAATGGAAGCAGCTGCCCCATTCAGATATGCCTTGATACACCCAGTCAGGGATTTGCTGTATTTGTAGCAAAAAGTCATAAAGTTACCCACACATTTGGATACAGCTCTCTTTGGCATTGCTTGGCCCTGTTTTCTTAGTATGAAGGACATAAATAACTGGGCTGTCTGCATGGACTACTTGGTTCTCTTAGTGCAATACCTTAGTTGTTTTGGTACATCAATAGAGGCAAGCCCATTTTGGTAGTCATTGAGCATAAGGCAGGGAGAAATTGACCAGATAAGATGTTAAGAGTACCACAGGACATGCACACACACACACACACACACACACACACACACACACACACACACACACACACACACACACACACACACACACACACACCTGCATGCACACACACATGCACACACACACACACACACACACACACACACACACACACACACACACACACACACACACTTAAAGACACATGGCATGCACACCTGTGGATGGTTTGGGAGAAACACAAATTTAGCTGTCATATGTATTTGACATATGGGAGGAAAAAAAGACTACCAGAACTCATTCCAGTTGCATAGAAGAGTGAAGCTCTGGCAATGACTCAGGCAACCTGAGTTCAGTTAGCAGCTCAGGTGACTGACAGAGCTGGTAGCATGCCCATCCGGGGGGTGCATACTGGTAAGGGCAGACCATTCATAGAAGCCCTGGAGGAAAACCAGTGCTTGTAATGATTGTCATACTGGCAATGTGTGGAATAACTTAGGATGCATGCTTTTTTTAGGGCGCAGGGAAGAAAACATGCACATTATTATAAGTCACACCATACCACCTGCCCAGCCTACATTAGTAGCATCAGCATGCTAGGAAGTAGGCCCTAAAAAGAAAAGTAAAAGGCCCTGCAAACTGCAGTATGATGTCTCCTCTCCTGACTTTGTCCCACTCTCAGTGCCTGCAGTCTAATTCCCTTCAGACTTATACACAAGGACTGGGTAACCCATGTATACAGGCTCTTCCAAAAGGGTGAATCTCCTGGCATGGGTCACACTGTGGAGCTACCAGGGTTTGGGAATCTGGGGAAGGGGTAATGGTAAAGGCTGGCAGTGTGAGATCCTGAGGTCAGTAGGTCAGTGGCTGCATGCTTAAAAGAAGGAAAATGATGGTGCACCTGGTAAAAACCCACATGATCATAGGAAGTGTAAGCAGATTCTATACACTGGGCACCACAGCCCAGAACTGACCTAGAAAATGAATGTTTTATATGATGACTGACAACTCCAATGTGATGGAGGCAGAAATGGCTGACAGATGCACATTTACAGATGAATAACAAAAAGGATCCTTTTTTAAACCACTCTAAAAAGTATCATAAGACGTTAGGCATGGGACTGTGAGCAAGTACAGATGGATGGATGTGAGAATCTGGCACATTTGCATAAGTATGACATCTAATATTAGGTTGTATGTTTATGATAATTTTTTGTGACAATGCAGTTAATTTAGAGAGTTTCACACTGTATCGTGCAGACAGAAGCCACGCACTGTGTAGAAAGGCTAGGGGAAGAGAAGTCTGCATTTATGTTAATAACACATGGTGCAGTGACTGTGTGGCCATTATGTCTCACTGCTCTGTGAATCTGGAGCTTCTGTCTATAAAATGTAGACCTTTTTACATTCCTAGAGAGCTAAATCTAATCTGCATAACAGCAGTGCATATCCCACCTACTGCTAACAGAAATGAGGCACTGACAAAATTGTACCGGTCTACCTGTGACATGCAAAATAAACACCCTGAGTCTGCTCATATGATAGCTGGTGATTTTAATCAGGCTGATCTAAAGTCAGTACCCCCCATTACTACCAGCATGTAAACTTTCCAATAAGGTGTAGGATAAACTGTACACCAATGTAAAGCACGCCTACAAAGCAGTGCAGCATCCATACATCGGTGTCTTGGATCATCTTTCTATCGTGCTGCTACCTGCTTATCCTCCTCTGGTCAGGGAGAAACCCACAGTGAAACAGATCAGGATTTGACTTGAGGGAGCATTATCAGCATTCCAGGATTATTTTAGTGTACTAACTGTAGCATTTTCAAGGAGGCAGCCCCAACAGACCAGCACATTGACCTAGATGAATACACTGAAGCAGTGATGGCTTACATCATAAAGTGCATTGATGACATCACAGAGATCAGCGGTATCATCACAAGAACCATAACCAAAAGCCATGGCTTAACAGTAAGGTCTACTATCTTCTGAAGGCAAGAAATACAGCATTCAGGGCAAATGAGAGGGAAGCCTGAAGTGTGGCAGGGGCAAACCTGAAGAAAGACATAACAAAGGCTAAGAGGGAATATGGGAGGAAGGTACTAAACCACTTCGAGGACATGAGGGATACCAGATGGGTGTGGCAGGGTATACAACAAATTACAGACTATAAAACGGGAGCTGCACAATGTGATGATAACACTGACTTCCTAAACAAGCTGAATACTTTTTTGGAAGATTTGAGGAGAGGAACACCTCAACTGTGCACATTTTATTTATTTAACATTTGTTTACCGGGAAACTCCGACTTGGAACAAAGCCAATTTTCAGTGGCGCATGTCTTTGTAACGTGGGAGGAAACTGGAGCACCAAGAGGAAACTCACACAAGTGCAAAGAGGACATGCAGACTCCACACAGAAGGCACCCTAGCTGAGAATTGAACTGGAGAACCTCTTGCTGTGAGGCAATAATGCTACCAGTGTACCACCACACTGTAAAATAAGTGCTCTGTGTGCAAAAGTTGCATACAAAGCAGCATGATGCAATACTCAGCCTTAGCCTAATGGAAGTAAAAAAGGTGCTACAGAAAGTCAATCTCAGAAAGGCGGCTGGTCCAGATAATATCTTGGGTAAGGTGTTAAAGAGCTGTGCAGGTGCAGACCAACTATGTACAGTACTCACAGATATATTTAACACCTCACTTGGCCTAGCAAAGGTCGCTTCATGTTATAAAGTAATGAATATAATCCCTCTACCTAAAAAAGCCTCTCCCTCCAGCTTGAATGATTTCAGGCCTGTTGCAGTAACATCTACAGTTATGAAATATTTTGAGAGGCTAGTCAAGAAATACCTGTCTGCAGAACTACCATCAACGTTCGATCCACTGCAGCTTTGCCTAGAGAGAAAACAGATCTACGGCTGATGCAGTAATGGTCACATTGCATTTTGCTCTTGAGCATCTAGAGAGCAAGGACAGCTATGTGAGAATGCTATTCATTGACTTTAGCTCAGCATTTAACACAGTTGGCTGTATGCAATTGATCAATAAGCTAGTACATCTGGGCATCAGCAAATACCTCTGCAGTTGGATCCTGGACTTTCTGATTAACAGGCCACAGAAGGTTTGTGTGGGCAAGAATGCCTCTAGGATCATAACACTCAACACAGGTGTTCCTCAGGGTTGTTTTCTCAACCCCCCCCCCATTATTTACTATCCTAACCCATGACTGCACAGCAAATTTCAGTACAAATCATATCAAGTTTGCTGATGACACCACAGTCATGGGTCTCATCAGGAAAGAGGGTGAGAGTGCATACAGAGAAGAGGTTAACAAACTGATTGCCTGGTGTGCAAGAAGCAAACTTGACCTGAATGTAAGTAAAACAAAAGAGATCATCGTAGACTACAGGAAGAGGCAAACACCACATACACTGCTCCTGATTAACGGCGAGATGGTGGAAAGAGTAGGCAATACCAAATTCCTGAGAGTTCATATCTGTGATGATCTCTCTTTGTCATTCAGTGAGTACTATGTTAACTGCTCTGAAGGGCCATTTTAAGCCTAGCAAATTACCTAAGGTTAGAATCAAACCCTGTACCTTGTGTCTATGAGGTGAAAACTTAAGCCATTATGCTAAGCCCAGTGGTCTAGGAACACCAGCCACATAGTAAAAAAAGCACACCAACGTCTCCAGTTTTTGAGAAGATGCAAAAAAGGCAAAACTACTATTATCAGCACTTTCCTCCTTCATCAGAGCAGTAATTGAAAGCATCTGAACATCCGATTTTTTTGGTATGGTATGGGAGCTGCAGAGAGTGGTGAGAGTTTCCAAGAGGATAACTGGTGCTAGTCTGCCCACAATCCAGGATCTTTATACATCAAGGACTCTAAAGAGAGCCACCAAAGTACTAAATGACACAACTCATCCTACAAACAGTCTGTTTTTGAGCCTGTCATCGAGTAAAAGATATCTCAGCATTCGATGCAGGATAAACAGATTCAAAGACAGCTTTTATCAGAAGGTGAACAGATTTCGTAATTCCAACATTAGGTCTGATCACTGACAGGTCAGGATGTTGGGACTTCCCATTCACTGTGTGATATTATTTTATCTGGCTCACTACCACTTTTGCAAATGGAGATGCTCCGCAGATGGATAATCTGAAATTGACATGTTCAAAATTCCATCTTACAGAACATCTCCTCTTTGAAAGTTTATATCAGCGAATGCACTGTGTATTCACTGATATAAACTTGACATACTGTATGGAGATTGTGGTACAGTGCAATTTGGAAACGCGTCCATTTCCTCACTGTAGTGCAATCTCGAAGTTGGAATAGCAGGGGGTGTGGGGGTGCAGGGGGCAAGCCCCCATGCAAAACTTGATATGAGGGATAAAAGTTTCATTTACATGAGCTCCTATATGGACATCATGTGATCTTTTCGGACATGATGTCGAATCTGCTGACTTCGATCAGCTGATTCGACATTGTACAGTGGTAGTAATTTTGTTTTCGTTGTTTTGCTTCGGAGTTGCGAACAGCATTTTTTTTACCGTTCTTAATTTTGATAGTAAACCATTTTATCTATTATTTATTAAGCCCAGCCAACTATTATAATATATACTACTAACCCCAGTGCAATATTTTTTCTTCCGCTGTTAGTAATATGTGCTTGTTTACCCATAATGTTGTACATGGTTCATGTGCAATACCATTACTTGAACTTTGCTGCTAGATGTGTGTTTTTAGCATTTAACAAGTGTGTGTTTCTAGGAATATATGTAGCTCTATACTAAAGTATAGACTTGATTTATAAGATGGTGGCAGTATTATTATATGTTGTTTTAAATTATGTCTTTCTATGTACGTGGTTTCTTTTTTGTCTGTCCCATGATGAGCTGATTGCATGGAACTCATTTAATCTGCACTTGTGTAGATCTAAATAACAATAAAGTCACTTTTGACTTGACATTTTGATTTATGATATTGCAGAATCAGCCAGATATGTTCTAGATTTTGATCTTGAGGCTTTTAAGGTACCAGTATTTTATTTTGTTGAGCGAACAGTTAGATTCTTCTGCAGCTTCTGCATCATGGTGGAAAACCAGACTTGCCTTGACTAGTTTAGAAGTGTCAGCTGCCTTATTTTTCAGAGCACTTTTAGAGTGCAGGGAATCATGGAAAACCATACCGAAAACCATGATCTCTCCTAATTGGGAAGACATTTCTAGCTGGGACTCCTGATTTGTTATTCTGAAAAATAACTTGGTTATCTGAGGATTCTTCTGAGATACAAACAAGACTTTTCTCAGGTTGTTCCAGTTTTTGTATTATGTTTTGAAAGCTTGTCCTGCACAGTTTCCATTTGCATGAGGCAGTGAGTTCCCTACTTACGGTGTCTGCTAGAGAGCTCTGCTGAATGAGTATTTAGATTGCTTTGAGCTGCAAGCCGAGACTGACTGGCAGTGAATGATGAATGTTTTCTTTGCATCAAAACCCACTGACAACAGTGGTATTTTCTTACATTCTGCTTCCCTCTGGATCATCAGTGTTCTATGTTTGCCTCCCCTCCACAAAACCACATTGATCTATATCTATCAATTTTGGCAACGCCGTTACCATTCTTTTAGCCATTATAGACATAAACATTTTATAATCATATATGAAGAAAAAAAAACACCAAATAATCCTAGCTTCCCAGTCCGCCAAACAAAATGCAGTAACAAATACTTCCCAGAAAAAATGCGAACTGAGGCACGACTGAAAAATCCATTATACAATAGTATATTTATTTCTAGTCCAAACAGAACATAAGCATGTTCGCAGTAACTCTGCTATATCAGATGTAATTAAAACACTATTATTCCATTATTTAAATATCTCATTCAATTAACCTCTTAACCAGTGACAGACTTATGTGTAATTTAAAGCACTAATACTCTAAAATACAAAGATACTTACATAAAAAAATACATAAAAACATATATACATATATAACAATGTATATATATATATATATATATATATACATACACACTCTTATAAAACCTAAAAACAACTATTAAAATAATCAAAATTAAACTAACCATCTAGTCCTGGGGACTTTACTGCAGATTAGTTATACATCACAATTTTTATCTCATTTCCTCCTATCCTAACCATTAGTAATTGAGCTTCATCCACCTCTAACCTTGGCATATTTAATTTTCCATAAATATTTTCATTTGTATATTTTATTGATTTCCATATTTCACTGCTTTATACAGACTTTCATAGAATTTCTAAAATATTTCTAATACCTCTACAGGATCTCTTATAGGTTCATAGGTTCATAGGTAGGTACTAGGCTTTTGGCCCTAGGGCCTATACAAGCCTAGCCAAAAAGGTACACTGGCTTTCGCAACCCAAGAAAATTACTTTCCTGTGCCCCTGTCAAGCAGAATCACAGAAGATTTTTCTTGAAGAGTGATTTCTAGATCATGTCCCCAAGGTGTGCACCACTACTTGACATCCTTCTCTGGTTTCTCTATGGTATATTTACAGGTGGCCAAGATCACAAGATGCCAAATGTAATGTTGATTGCTGTCTTCCCTTGGAAATCACTGCGGATGTGATTTCTAAGTATGCATCTGCAGTGATTTCTTTTTGTTTAGGACAATCTTGTTACCTTCTTTGTTATATGCTCCCTAAGCTTGGTGGCAGTCCTTTCTACTTTCTGTTTTTTGAGCTGTTGTGCTAAAAGTTTTTGTACTTTACTGTTATTATAAAAAAACAGTTGCTTAAGAGCAATCTTTCTAAGCTTGTGCATATTATGAAGGTAATCCCTTATTTTCTGCTTAGCATTCTGCAGTCGCTCCTCTTCTTGTTCTGGGAGATTCCTCCTAGCCTGCAATACTTTAACATTTGTCGGTCCCTCTAAATAATTCTTGTTACTTCTTAACCATAGCTCCCTTTCTTTTATTTCCACCCTATTTTAGGGTTGCCACCTTTTCAAATGCCCAAAGTGGGACATTTTTGGTGCAAACGTCAGATTTTGCAGGGAGAAACATACCCATGGTCAGTACAAAGGACAGAATTTCACTTTTTTACTTAAATAAAAGTTTATTCTTGTAGCATTTTAGTTGCTTATTCTGTTTCTTATAACATTTAGGTGTTTCATATACAGAATAACTGTTTTATGCAACTAGTACATAAAATATAGGAAATACTTTTGTCCTAAAATCTCAGGACATTTGCCATTTTTACAATTTTTTTGCAGGACACAACTGCCCAAAGAGGGACTGTCCCTCGCAAAGTGGGACAGGTGGTAACCCTACCCTATTTTTAAATTCCACCTTAATTTTATCCCACTTTCTAGCTATAGTTTCAGAAGAAATTTCTATCCTCTCTAATAGCTGCTGAATAATTTCCACTACCCATTCCTTAAATTCCTCTCTTTTCAACAGATAGGTGGGAAAGCACCAGTGTCTCATTTTTATTTTACTACCCTGTGTTTTTATTTTAGTTATTACTGGCACATGATCTGAAATAGTTATTGGGTGCATATCAAGACCTTCAATTAAATGTGCATGCTCCTGTGAAATGTAAATTATATCTAGCCTAGCCAAGGCTTTATATCTTGGTGAGTAATATGTAAATTCACTCCAAACTCCTATTACTGAATTCACATCTTCTATGCCAAATATTTTCATAAATTTCTTTTAAAATGTATCCTCCCTTGTTATATGTTCCCTTCTGGGACCTCAAGACACATCTTCACTGCTGCAAATCAAATTCCAGTCCCCACCTATAAGTAATATTCCTTGCTGAAAACTGATTATTTCTTCCAGAATTTTCTTAAGCTCCATTATAGCAGTTTTAGGTGGAATATAAATGCATGCCAGTGTAATCTTCGTCCCTTGCCAGTAGCCCCTTAGCACTACCAATCTGCCATTATTATCTTTTTATCTTCTTCTATCACTATTGGAGCTTCTCTTGCAATTAATATAAATGCTCCTCTTTTCCTTTGTCCCAGGTATTCTGCTGAATAACCACTCTGCAAACCTTTCTTTATCAAATTCACAAGTTCAGTTCTTTCTAAATGTGTCTTCTGTAACATAACCATTTTCACTCTACATTTTTTAATAGAGTTCACTGCTCTTTCTTTTTTGTACTTATCTGTGAGACTGTTGATATTTAAAGACATTACAGAAATTATCATTGAATTAAAAAGTTATTATTCCCACATTTTATGTATAGCACAGTTTTTGTTAAATGTCTAGTTCCAGCTTTTATGTTACATGCATATACTGTTTTACAGGTTGAACTTTAATACAGTTTTTTCTTGTCATATCCATTTGACCCTATGTCACATCTTATCATTTTTTTGTTTTATTGAAAGCCCTCAAACAAAAAAACAAACATACCCCAATACCCCATAAACCTATTAACTTAATACAAAACTATGTACATCTTCAAATACTGAAGTTTTACCCCCCTAATAGGAACAAAAATCCTAAACTGACAGCCACAACCACTGACTTGAGTTAACCTAAATGAAAGGTTAAACTTCTAAGATGCATGGTGTAGCCTGTGCTTCTACTAAGTGCCAATTGGTTTTGCCTTTTTTTATAGCTCTCCCAGCTTGGAAAACTCCTGAATGCTTTCAGATGGTGTTATCTCCTAGCCAGTTTCTCTTCTCAGTTTTTTTTCTCCAGCCAACCACTGTCCACCAAACTGTAGCCAGTTTCTGTTTTTCAGATTGTTTCCATGGAGACATGAGAACCATGCAGCAAGTTTCTCTTTATCAGATTGTTTCCATAGAAACATTAAGATCAGCTGCAGAATTGACAACTGGGCATACATGTATTTGCTAGAAAAAAACTCATTCAATATTCTTTTTTATTTACTTACTCTTAAAACTTGTTACTAAATTAGTCTAAGGTCCTTAATCCAGTCATATTCCCATGCAAGAATGAGAAAAGGGACATTATTTTTTCTTTTGTCATGCTCTTTTAACCAGACTTTTTTCTTTGCATTGCCTACACTTCTTAAAACTGAACAAGAAGAAAGAGAGAGCAGAGAAAGAAAATAAAAAAGAACAGCAACACTTGTTTACAATCTCCATTACACTTAAAAATAACTGAAAAGGCTTTACTTTATGGCATGCAAAGAAAACCATACACCACAAAAATACTGCTAGTAAGAAAAAAAAAACGTTGTTTAGTTACAGTTAATTTTCTCCCTCCTCTTCCCCTCCTCAAAGCATTTTTGAACATTAATGACATGAAGTAGATCATATGCTTTAGAGTCCCACAAGTCCAACAAATTCTGAAAATGTCCAGTATTTCCAGATTTTCTTGTTTTGTAATATTTTACACATATAATTATTGCATTGTAATCCCATATAAAGTTGCTGGTTTTGTTACTATTCATTTTCATCTCCCATAGCCTGTCTCTGCTTCATTTCCAATGTACTCTCGATTCTTCTAGTCAACTCTTGTGCTCCCTTCCTTTACTCTAACATTTTCCTTTGTAACACTGGAAAAAATTCACAAGTACAGTCTCTCTCTGTGGTCTTTATTACCAGAAGAACAGGCAGCAGAATCTCTGTTTCATAGCTCACTTTTTGTTGGACAAACTTTTGTATTTCCTCCTCAGTGTGTACATCATCAAAAATGATTTTGTCCCTTCCAGGGAAGAATACTTTGAAGACAGCTGGCTACAACAGTTTGAACCTCATACTTGCATCTTGTCATTCCCTGAATAGTGGAATAAACGTGCTTCTCTTCTGTCTGGTGTACAATGAGTAATCATTCTCCACAAACATTCTACAGTTTTTGTACTATGTCCTTCTGCCACAGTTTTTTCAAAATTAACTCCTTCTGCTGGTAGGATTGCATATTTAATATTAAAGGTCTAGGTTACTTTCTCATAGTATAGCATAGGGATGGCACAGTGGTAGCATTGTCACCTCACAGCAAGAGGTTCTCTAGTTCGATTCTTGGCTGGGGTGCCTTCTATGTGGAGTCTGCATGTCCTCCCTGTGTTTGTGTGGGTTTGCTCCCACATTGTAAAGACATGCATCTGGAATGTTTCTACCTGGGCCTCTGCTGAAAATTGGCTTTGTTCCAAGTCGGATTTTCCCAGTAAACAAATGTTAAATAAATAACAATAGCCAGGTTTGGAGCATACATATGATGTTCCCTTTCAACTAACAGCTCCTGCTGTGGAATACCAGCCCAGTTGCTTATTTGTGCTTTCATAAAATTAATGCAGTCTGTTCCTTCTAGCTTCTCTGGTATAGCTGAAAATCTCAGGTTTTCCCTTATGTGCACTGTCCTCTAATTCTATTATTTTTTAAACATCTCTTCTTGAGCAGTCTCATATTCAGCCAGCCTTTTCTTAATTTCAACCTCTTATTTTTGCAGCTTTATCACCTCATCTGAATATTTGTTTAAAGCTTCTTCCATTTTTTTCCAGCCTTTTGTTGTTTATGTTGATATACTCCATCAGTGTTTTGTTTATTTTAACCAGGTCTGTATGCAGTTGTCTTATATCTTCCTGTAGGTTACTGGAATTCATGTCTGGAGGTTGCATTGCTTTTTGCTGAACATTTGTAGAACTTTCCCCAGTCAGTGTTTCTTCCTCACTTTTTGTAGCTTATTTTTTCCATGTCTTCTGTTTCTTTTTTCCTGGCATCCAGACAGTACACTTACTAGCCAGTTACTGAAATTTTCCCATACACACAAGTCTACTAGCCTTCTCTGCTGAGTTCTCTTTTCACACTGGGAGAGCTAGAATTAAGCTGATACTCAATGTGCAGCCATCTTCAAGCCAACCCTGACGGTCATACTTATAGTCCTGAAACTTACAAAGGGAATCCAAGAAAAAGCACACTGTAATATAACCAAGACATGTTTGGAGATTGATGTACTGAGGTTGCGTGATACAATGGTACAATCATGAAACACATTGGCATTAATATACTTAAGCTCTAAGATATAATTATGGAACTTTGTAGCGTTATGCACTAAGGGTGTGTGATGTAATCATAAATGCATTATGCACTAAGGGTTTGTGATGTAATCATAAATGCATTATGCACTAAGGGTGTGTGATGTAATCATAAATTGGGCAGGGATTATACACTTGGCCATGAGATATAATTATGAAACATGGAGGATGTACATTGTAATTGTGAAATACTAAAGGATTACACACTATGGTTGAGGAATATAGTAATGCACACTATGATTTCTGTACCACTAAAACAGAAATTTACACTGTTGTGTTGGATTTGTCTGAACATTCTTCAGTCCCTTAAACTTGAGCAGAATTTGTATTAAGGCTTTATGTGAGTGGCTGGAAGTAGCATACCTCTCAAACTCTTAGAGCAAGAAATCCGGACAAAAACATAAATAATGGGGGTCAAAGGACCAAAAACAGAAACACTTTTTAAGTATTGCTCTTACAAACTTAGAAAATTGATAGACTAAGAGGTTTTACATTAACACAGATTTTTGAAGGGTGTGAAATTTGAAGTTTAAATGTTTATCATTATTTTCTGACTTATCCTCAATGATTTGCGAGTCATTTGCCAAAAAAATTTTTTTATAAGGAACAGATTAAAATATTAGGCAAAATTCTGCACATTCTGTGAAATTCTGGACAGTTGAGAGGTATGGAAAGTAGTCGTGGTGGTCCTTGTTTGTATAGTATAAATGACTGTCATAGTTTGAATTTTGTGGGTTACAGACTGATAAAATATAGTGTGATTGCACAAAGTTCCTGTTTTTCCTTAGGGACTGAGATTCTATCTAATTCCACTGATATGAGCACTGCACATTTGTAATGTTACTGTGTGGTACTTTTAATAATTCCACTGTGGAATTCTCAGGGATTACAAAGGAGGACACACATCTTATTCGTTTACACAATGCCTCTCTTCTTCAGTGGCTGAATGATCAAAACATGATAATCTGAGATAGGATTGCTTTGTTGATGTGAGTTGTATTGGACCATGCTGGGGCTTTGCATCAGTGATTGGTATACCTGTTACACACATGGGGAAAATTCTGAGGTTCTGCACTGTTAGTGGGACTTATGTGAGCCACAGTTCAGACACAGCATGGTAACAGTGCAGCTGTGGTCACAGATACCCCCAAAACCTAAAAGTGAGGTATTAACACCCATGCTTCCTACCTTTAGGTAAAGCCACAACAAAACATTGCCAAAGTAGTGAAATGAGGAGTTGTACTTTACAGCCGAACATGTGCTGCCTGGTTTGTAGTGCTGTGAAAGTGTACCAACATTCACTTTATCGTGTTCTGCTATAGCTGGTTTACGCACTTATGCTAATATGTAGTGTTGCCAACATTTGCTTTCTATACTGGTGGCACTGCTTAGTTTCTGGAGTATTCTATGTGCCAATATTCTGTTGCTTGTAATTTACCAGCCTTGTACAGTGTGATAATGGAAGCTTATTAATGATAGAATACATCTGTAATTTAATGATTTAAATTTGTTTTTCTGGGGTAGAGCAGAGTCCAACTGGACTTCTTCTGGACAACAGAACTGATACAAGAATTGTCCAAGAAATCACAAAATTGATGAATTGGAAAACCAAAAGGGTATATGGAAACAAAAAATGCATATGGTGGACCAGTTAGGCTTAATACAAAATATTTTGCTTTCATTTCAGGAGGATACATGCACATAGTGAAAGTATTGTTAATGCAACATCTCCAAAATATTGAAAGCAGTTAGGGAAGGAGATGGGGAAAAGATGCTGAGATGAAGAAGGAAGAAGGAAAGGGAGGGAAAACTGGAGGGAAGGACTGGACAGAGTAAAAAGCAGAAGCGGGAACAAAGGCAAAGACTTCCGTGACCCTGCATTCTTTTAGTTGTGTGTCACTGTGGCTACATCACAGTTACAGAAATGCATGAAACTCCTAAGTCTGCACCGAAGATTCGGAATTAATTATTTTGGGATTGTAAGGATATCCGTGTGTACTATATGCTTGTGAGTGTTTGTGTTTTTGTGTGTGTGTGTGTGTGTGTGTGTGTGTGTGTGTGTGTGTGTGTGTGTGTGTGTGTGTGTGTGTGTGTGTGTGTGTGTGAGTGAGTGTATGTGGTGGGGGGCATCTCTTTCACTTTAAAGAATCACAGATAAGTACATTTTGGGGGATGTGGTCTGTATTACCTCTGGAGCCTTCTTTATTCATGTTGTGCTTTGCTGCAGCATTGAGAGGGTGGTACAGTGAGCCAGTGATTAGTGGTGGTAAGTTACAGTTTTGGCTCTCCATTTACTTTCTTAGCTGGGGTGCATTTTCTGCTGAGTCTTCATGTTGTGCCTGTGTATGGTCTCTCTCCAGGAGCACCAGCTTCCTGATGTATTCCATACATATTCCATAGTTGTGGCGCATATGGTGTTCCTCCAAGCCACCTATCGGTGTGAGCATGTCATCGTACGAGGCGGTACCATATCACTTAAGATTAGTTCTTCCATCTTGTGCCAGGGACAATGCACTAGGACTGAAAAGAGTATTGTGGGACCCAAAGGTGAATACTTTTGACTTCACACTACCCATTTCATGAAGGACCTTAATTCCAAGTCAGGTACTTAGCCAGTGTTTGACCTTGTCACTCCAAAAGTCTGACCTCTCTTTTTGTGTCTTACAGCACTGAGCTTAAATGTTGTGTCTTTCGGCCTTTCCTGGTTAGGGGTCACGACAGTGGAACTCCGGTCCGCTAATGATTGGCAGTAGATTTTTACGTGCCGAGTTGCCAGCTCTGACGCACAACCTTCAACGAAGGTACGCCCATTCACGCATGTCTCCACACAGAAGATGCTCTAGCTGAGAATCGAACAGGACAACATCTTTCTGTGAGGCGAGTTTAGTTCTTTTTTGCTAATTTATGGATATAATATTCTGCATGGTTATTGTTATTCTCCTTAAAGGCCTGCATCCAAAATCCCAGTCTCTCCTTGTTTCTTCAGCTTCCCCCCTGTTTCATCATCTCTCTTTCCACTCTGAATTATAGTTTTCTGCTTGTGCTATGTACAGGAGTCAATTATAGTTTTCTGCTTGTGCTATGTACAGGAGTCTTAACTGTGTAGCTCTGAGCTACCCATTCAAATTGGGTAATCGTAATCCACCCTGTTCTGTTGGAAGAATCAGCTCATTCCACTTCACTCTTGCCATCTTCCCCTCCCAGATAAAGTCTTTCAACTCCTTATTAATTGCCCCCCACAACTTCCCCTCCCAGATAAAGTCTTTCAGCTCCTTATTAATTGCCCCCCATAACTTCCCCTCTGGTTGAACAAAACACTACAACTATGTCAGGAAAGCAATAAGTACATGTGTACAGAACTGGATAGTGTGTAGAACCATGGAAATACTATACCTCATAAATGTGTGAGTCATTCACAGGATTAAGAAGTACAACAGGATAATATCATACAAAATTAAATCTTGATGCAGTACCAGTGATATATGCTCCAGAGAAAGTACCATAGCTCCCAGAATGAAGGCACAGCAGGCACTTAAAATATGGAAAACTTGGAAAGTTTAGGTATCATTAAAATGCCATTACAGACAACAAAACAAGTAACACTGTTAGTATTGTAAAAAAAAATTGTAAGACCATCAGTTAAGCACTGAGCTTAAATGAGAAAGGTAAATTATTGTCTCAGAATCCACGTTTACTTCAAATTTAAGTTATTTATTTTTATTGCCTATCTGTGTTGTGGCTTATTTTCATTGGGGGCCCAGGAGAGAAAAGCTCCTAAAGGATTAAACAGAAATCAGTGTAGTACATTAAACATTGTACATTTTAAATAATATAGTGATGTAACTCATAGTGACAGGATGCACACTGTGGGACAGACAAAGAAATGAGGACATAAGAGCAGAAGCCAAAGTAGCTCCACTTGCAGAAAAGGTCAAAGAGAACAGAATATGGTGGTTCGGGCACATGTGCAGAAAAGCAGAAGACAAACTGGTGAAGAAGATTTGGGACAAACAGGAAAGAGGCAAGAGGAAACAAGGACATCCAGCAAAGAGGTGGATGGATTGCCTGAGATTAGACCTGCAACAATTAGGCATGAGTTAAGCGCTTTCATCCAGTTTATTACAGAACCTCTTCAGAATTCTGAAGAAGTTCAGTAAATAAACGGGACGAGAGCGAAGTTCTGTAATAAACGGGACAAAAACTCTTAACACAAGTTGGTTCTCTGTTCCAGTGTTGTTTTCATTTTCATGTGCCTTAGAGTTACGCTTTTCCTTTTAGTAATTAGGTGGCTTTGAATAGTGAGAGATAGCGACAGTTGACACGACATCCCGACCCCATGTAGAAAATGGAGAAAAGGGGGGGGGGGTTTGATGTTGATGATCCTGTAGTAAAGCATTGTGATGGAAGACATTAAATATTATTAGATAAAAATCTAATGGAGTGAATGTTCATATTTGGGATACATAAAACAATGATACCAGGAGCACAGCTACTCAGAGGGTTTGGGTTTGTATTTTTTCCATGCTTGCATGGGGTTTCTCTGGAGGCCTAGTTTCCTCCTGTCTCCCAAATCCTTGCTTGCTGATTGACTACTCTAAAGTGTCCTTATGTATTGCATTTACCCCTGCCCTTATAGCTGGGTCATTTATGAAAAAGGTCTGAGATAAACCAGTTGACTTATCTGTTTAACAGATAGATAGATAGATAGACAGACGGACAGACAGACAATTAAATAAAAACAATAGCACAAAAGAATCACAACTGTAAAGAAGCATTCATCTGGGTTAACAGAGAAGCAGATGGTGAGGCCTATCCTAAAAACTTGTAATGTTAATACAACCAGGAAAAGGATTTTTTTTTTCTCAGCCTTAACTAATATGTATTGTAATAGAGGTGAAGCAATGATTTTTTATGCATGAGTACAGCTTATAGGAATCATTTCCATTTATTATATATTTAGTGGTAGAATAGGGAAGATGTGGTTTGAAAGAAGGAGATGCAGAAATAAGAGGGACTAAGTCTGTGGTATTAGGGGATGTCTTTGAAGCCTATTCACTTGATATTCCTGGAAAAGAAGACGTGTTTTTTTTCTTGAATTTACTTAGGACCCTCGCCGGAAGGAATGTATTTGGTGAGATTATTCCAGCCAGTATTAACATTGTTAGAAAACAGTGAGTTGCCATAGTAGATGTGACTTCTGGTTTCTTAATGAGATGGGCCCTTTTAGAGGCACATTGCCCTAGTAGGGGTACTAGGTTAGCAGAAATAAAGGCCAAATGTCTTTTTAAGTGGTGGGCAACAAGGAGTAGAAAAAAATGGTTGTTTATCGGAAAACAGGATCCATTTTAGATTGTTGTAGAGATTGTAGTGGTGTGTCCGGGACAGGGCCAAGACAACAAATGTTGCACATTTGTTGTAGACTGTTTCTGTTTTGTTTTGTTTTCCTTGTAGCTATAAGCTCATGAGAATAGTGATACTGTAGACGAGCGTTGAGAAGGCAAGGGACTTATGTCTTGTACTTGTCAGTAAGCATTATTCAATAAAGTGCTTTGAAGATTTGATTGCGTTTTTTTTCCTATATTGCCTTTGAGTACATATTAGGGTAGGCATTAGTCTTGTGTAGCCTGTAGGTATGCGATGGAGTCGACTTCTCCTATGGCAATGTTGATGCCTGCAATGACAAAACAGTTCAGTGGAACTGGTAGCACATCCAGGCTCTAGTTAGGGTTCATTTTATTTCACACCCTTTAAAGTAGGGAAATAAAATATTATAGTATACAGGCTGGTTTGAAAATATGAACTGTACATGTAGTGTGCAATGCTTAGGTGCACATTGTAATATTTTCTGTCTGTTCTTTTAACTGTAAACTTATTTTCTTCATATATAGTAACAATAACTAGATGCTCCCACCAGATCAAGCTGTGCCCCCCCACAAACCACCCTCAAGTTGAACTGTGAGGCACACGGTCAGTGACATGGACCATTGGCTCCTCACACCACCATTGTGCTTATTGGTAGAGTATTGTGCTATAGAAGTCAGAATAACTTGCATGTCATACCATATTTATATATACCGGCCATTCCTGACAATTGCACATATGAGAAGGGGGCTTTCATATATATATATATATATATATATATATATATGTGTGTGTGTGTGTGTGGGTTTACCTTTATATTCTCGAATCACACATGTGCGAGTATTCATATATTCGCATCGTAAAAACGAAGCTGGAAACAGCGACAGTTGTCAATATTCAAAAAGTAGCACATCGAACAGCTGATTCGCTGTGTTTCGAACATAAATGTTGACAAAATTAGATAAAGTGTAATGCAGGGGGGCAAGCCCCCCTGCACCTCCCATGTGGGGGGCAAGCCCCCCACACACACCCCTGCTTTATTATTCTAACTCCGAGATCGCACTACAGCGGGGAAAGGAACCATTTCCAACTCCCCACTATAGTGCAATCTGCCCCAGAATGTCGAATGTGCAATGAGTGACTCTCACTCTGCATTCGCTCATTGTACATTCGAACCTTCTTCCGTTCGACGTTTGCAAACCTTGCAAACTGTTTTTCGAACAATTGTCGGTCGCCCATGTGCAATACGCACATGTAAAGGTAAACCATGTGTGTTTGTGTGTGTGTGTGTGTGTGTGTGTGTGTGTGTGTGTGTGTGTGTGTGTGTGTGCGTGTGCAGATCTACTTGTGCTCCACACTAGCAGTAGTTCTATGTGCAAAGTGTTGTTTCACAGAAGGTACCGGCAGGCCGGTCTGTCTGATACCACCCTTTCATATACCGCTTCCTTCCATTTTCAGGCTTAATTTCTTTACATTAACTGTATGTTCTGACACCAATGCACTGACTTAGTTATGCTTAGAAAAGCTCTTTTTCTTCTTTGGTAAACTGTCAGCAGACTTCCAGGCATGTCAGACAACAGGCAGTAGGCAGAGCCAGCATTATAAAAACAGATAGATTATAATGCATTTAACTTTACTTTAAATAAAAAGGTCTAAGTATCTGTCTGGTTTCCTAACAGAGGAAATGAGTCCAAGTGTGCACAGACTGATTTTAGATGCAAAATTGTTAGAAAGAGAGCTAAATGATATCACGTAGTGCCTGCCACAAGGCTTCCTCACAGAATCTTAACCAAATACTCAGAAATAGCCCTACTTAATTATACAAAATATTTTGTGTTACACAGGATTTAAAACTTTACACGGGATTCAGATTTTTACCGATTTAATAGGGCGCCTACTACAATACAGAAATGTGAGATTGCTGTCAAGCATTAAACTTTTAAATTTCAACACATAACATACACGTGGGACCAAGAAACCAGGAAATTTAATTTACTTATTACTAAAGCAAACGCAGTATCTACAGGAGAAACTCAAGTAGCAAGATAACAGAGTGATCCAGGCACACAAATATATGCTTATTTAAGATAGTGAAGAATCAACCAAGGCAGTATTGCCGATCAGCACTTGGCTTCCTAATCTACTGCAGCTAAATGGAAATTTTTACTTTCCAGTCAGTAGACCACAGAACCAAACCTTACTGATCCATATCAGAGATCCAAATCAGTGTTTATGAAGCTCAAAGCTCATGTCTCCACAGACAGCTCATTCTGCTTTTACCCTGAACCAAATGACCCTTAAATATACAGGAAATATGTGGTCAGTCAACAAAAGATAAATAAATATAAATGTGCCAAATCAGTGTTTATGAAGCTCAAAGCTCATGTCTCCACAGACAGCTCATTCTGCTTTTACCCTGAACCAAATGACCCTTAAATATACAGGAAATATGTGGTCAGTCAACAAAAGATAAATAAATATAAATGTGTCAAGATAAAATGTTTTAAGTCTGAAAAATTCAAATTAGAACTTTCTAGCTATGATTTAAGTCACTGATTTTTTATTTTGAATTTACACAATTTACAGGCTTTCAGGTATTTCTACAGGATTAGGAAAACATAATGAAAGCTATATTGTATACAGTGATAAAATGTGTGGTAATAACACATTTAAACTAGTGAAGTAAAAGCTATAATTACACTGCATTTGTTGACCAGATTGAGTATAGCAGCACACCCCCGCCTTAAGCTGCAATGCATTGTCAGCAATAAATCTACCTGGTGTGGGAATAGATCCCATAATCTAATACATCAAATGGGAGTGTGCTACCTGTTGTGTCACTAACACTGACTAGCTAGTGATCCTTGTTAGATTCTTACATTTAGATTTAGAATAGGTTCATATGCATTTACTAGGTACAAGGTCAAATGACGTAGCCTATGCAAATCAACTCAAAATACTTATAATTCAGGCCTAAAGCAGATGCCCTATGCTGACTGCCTTAAAAAAACTCCAGCTATACTCTGTCGCATATCGTCTACTCCGAGGCAGTCTCTGCTTAACATACAAGGCCATGTCAAACCCAGAGCTGTTGGACATGCTACACTTAAAGAAATCCCAATCCCTCAGAGCCACACGGTCCCGGGATCTAAACCTTGTCATCACAATAAACAAAACATGCTGGAGGGATAGGTTCCTGACCCAGAGACTTCCCAGACTCTGGAATAGACTGCCCATGCATGTCATGCAGAGCACCTCTTTGGCCCACTTCAAAAGGAACCTTGATGATTGGATGGGAGAAAGGAAATTCACTTCGGGGATCACGTCAGTCGCCCTGCTAGACAGGGGTCCAGGGAAGGAAATAGTGTGGGAAGAAATAGCCAGGGAATTGTTATGGCTAGGCTTGTATAGGCCCTAGGGCTGATAGCCTAGTACTAACCTATGAACCTATAAGCATATTAGAAACCTAATAAATTAATCAATGTATTATCTACCTTAATTACAGAGAGTTGTATACATACCAGGGGCTGAATTTGCGATTAGCCAACCAGTCATCAAGACAAGATTTAAATATAGCCAAGGTATTGCATTATTTGATATGCGAGGGAAGTTTCTTCCATAAACAAGGGATGTGCTAGCTGAGATATCTATGGCACCAGCAGGTCTAGTTTATGGGACAATGAAGACTAAAAATCTTGGTTGTGGTACTACCAGTTTTGTGCAGGTGAAAGAGATCTGTTAGGATGGGGTTTTTCATGGCATGGAAAGCTAAGCAAATTTTGTCACACAGGAGCCTGTATGAGACAGAATATAGTGAGGAAGCTTTAAGTCTATCCAGGTAGTTTAAGGAGCAAAGTCCTGTGATTTTTTTTGTAGTTAAAAATCTTTGCAGACTTTCAAGTTAGGTGAGGTGTTTGGCGAGGTGTATGCTGAAGTGGCATTGTATTTGAAGATGGGCCTGATGGGAGGTGAATAGAGAGAAATTACATTTTTTTGATCTAGAGGATATTCCCTTGGAAATGAATTAGGCAAGATAGAACGAGTTCCTAACTATGGTTGATACGCAATAGCCAAAGTACAGGTTATTATCAATGAAGGTACCTAGATTGTATCGGTTTTAAATGGGGTGTTATTTATATGACGTGGGCAAGGAGAGTCTTGTTTCTCAAATAAGACGATACTACATTTTCAATGAATTTGAGCCCATGGTTGTGCACCAGGCACTGGTCTGAGCCAAGCATACCTCTCAACCACTTATCACAAGAAAATTGGACAAAGCCAAAAATAATCGGGGGACAAAGCCCCCAAAATAAGAACCAATTTTAAATACACTGCTCTTATGAACCTAGAAAGTGGCTAGAATAAAAGGTTTTGTGTTATCATGCATTTTCTGTCATTATTTAGTGAATTCAGTTTTCTCTCTCTCTCTCTCTCTTCTCTCTCTCTCTCTCTCTCTCTCTCTCTCTCTCTCTCTCTCTCTCTCTCTCTCTCAAACATCTGGACATTTGGGAGATGTGAATCCAGCCATTGGTGGTTTATTAAAAAATCAATGGGAGAGTTAAGTGGACAACTTGCAGTCATGTGAAGACTTGCTCAGCCAAAGGCCTTTAAAGTCTGCTTTCACATTAGGAAAGTAGATACCAAAGAAGAGGTGTTCCAGGACCAAGCTGTTTGAGATATAATTTTTTGGAAGGGTTACCACTAACCCTCACTTTATGACTGGATAAGTTGGCTGCTCATCATGTGACTTGGGTGTTAATGTTTGGTTGGATAAATGTCTCATTGCAAAGATAGTTTATTTTATATAAGGCAAATGTTGATAGCATTAATTCCTATTTGAGACCACAAATCATTGTCTGGTGGACAGTATCATTTTTTCACTTATCCGGTGAGGCTTCCTTCTGGCTCTAATTGCCTGGGCATCCAGGCATGACCCACTCTGGGGACAGTGTCAGGTGGGGAGTTTGACTGATGCAGTACACCTGTCAAAGAGTAGTGCAGGTGTTCTAAGGCGAGCCCAGGTAGGACAGAAACCTCCTGTGGAGCAGAAGGGCAAAATCTCGCTTGATCTTAATTTTCATTATGAATACAGATCATGAAAGCAGAGCCTCACGAGCCTTCTGGCTTTTTGGATTTTAAGCAGGAGTTGTCAGAAAAGTTACCACAGGGACAACTAGCTTGTGGTGGCCAAGTGTTAATGGAGACATCGCTTTCTGATCCTTCAGTGCTGGCTCTTCCTATCATTGTGTAGCGGAATTCGCCAAAAGTTGGATTGTTCACCCACTACTAGGGAACATGAGCTGGGATTCTGGGATTAAACTATCGTGAGATAGATTAGTTTTACTCTACTGATGATGTGTTGCGATAGTAATCCTGCTCAGTTCGAGAGGAACGTCAGGTTCAGACATTTGGTGTATGTGCTTGGTTAAGGAGCCAATGGTGAGAAGCTACCATCTATGGGATTATGACTGACTGTCTCTAAGTCAGAATCCCGCTTAAACATAATGATACCGGGCAGAGTGGATCTCCAGTTGGCCAGGGATAGCCAACCACAAGGTCAGCGAAGAGCGTCACCTGACACTGGATCAGCATGCGGATGGAAGGCGGCTGCCTCTCTCCAGCAGTACACTGCATATCTGTGGGGAACCAGGTGGTACCTTTTCTGACATCTCCTTGTTAATACCCAAAATGTCAGAAAGATCACGAGGTCCCACTTTCATGGTCTGCATTTGGATTTTAATATGAGGAACAAACTGGAAAGAAATAGGAAAGTTTGTTGTGTTAAGAGGGGTTAAGTGAGCATTGTGTAAAATAATTTGTATAAAAAATATTTTTAAAAGAGTTGCAGATTTTCTGGTAATGTTAAGTTACTACAAGGCAGAATTGTGATGACCTTTCCCTATTAGGTACAATTAAAGGGTGCAGCATTCAGGTCATGTTTCAAATAAGTCTGTATATTGTTGTAAAAGGTCCCTGTGTAGTTGTGAGATTAGAGCTCATTGTTGTTTTTAACTCTGTTAGCAATATTTAGCTCAATTGCTGCACATACACACACACACACACACACACACACACACACACACACACACACACACACACACACACACACACACACACACACACACACACACACACACACACACACACACACACACACACACATTTAATAAGTAATCACAACTCATGGAAATAACATACAGGAGCAGCTGTCAGCCAGCCACCTGTGCTCAGCTATGGGAAAGTGATTTCCTTCCACCTGCAGAGATCACAGAATGTATCTAATTGATTTTTTCTCCTGCAGTTTACATCAGTAACACTGTCAGTAAGACATTAAGCATTTCCTCCCACGTATACACCACTGGTTTCACATAGCATATTCATTGCTCTTTAATCAGTGTTTTTTTTAATCCTAACATTGCAGATGTTTACAGTTTAAGATAAATGCTCCAAAATGGCACTTAAGTCCACACATGCTGGACATCACAAATACAGCACTTAAATCTCTACAGGCTGTTTTTTCACATTTTAGATAAATGTCCGTGGCTGCAGCTTTAAATTCCCATACGTTGACATCTAATATTTGAGACAAATGACCAGAGCAATGGTTTATTTCCCACATTTGATCTGACCAGTAGTATGGTATAGGGATTCTGAGAATGAGTTGTCTTTGTTTGGCCCTTGTAGACTGGGAATGACCCTTGTCCTGGTCATTACAGTTACTCAGTAACTAATCTGTGATCCAGTAATGTAATGCACTGTTCCCTATGGAGTAGTACCATTTATGGAATTCACTCTGTAATTGAATATTGTGATGGATTGCTTGTATCCCCAGCTTTTCATTAAACTGCTGCTATAACTCTCCATGCTTAAGAACAGTCCGGTATGAACTGGAAAACCCTTACAATCTGATGTTATGGAAAGTGCCTGGAACCCAGCATGTGTAGCTATAATTTTAGGTTATAGCTTTATTATTTTTGAAAATAATGCTGTGTCTGGCAGTTGGCTTAGGGTATTAAGCGTCTGTTAGTGTGCCAGCCTGTGGTCCAGTGGTGCAAGGTTTGATTCCCTCTGCTTCCTCTAAGTGTGTGATTCTAAGCAAGACATTTAACCAGACACCACTCCCAGACCGAGCCTGAAAAAGGTCCAAGGACATCAGTGTTCTATCTTGGAAGCAAAAACCAATAAATAAACGTATGTCACACAGCAGCCATAATTTTCTCTTCATGTCTTATGCAGGCATTTGATAATTACTAGCTGTGACATCTTATTATAATACTTTTTTAACAGAAAAACTACATGCAGTGCTCAGTCTCCCATTAATCTTCTCTAGTGAAACTGGTGAAGATGGGGATCACTTTTTTGTGCTGCTAAACTCACACTAATTGAAAGGAAACACACTTCTGCTCAGTTGTATGTAGTGCAAAGGATGAAAGCATGCTCCCAGATGTATTGGTGCTGATTAATCTCCAGAGACATTCATTGTCAGCTGTCTCCCTCTGGGTTCATACAAATTAACTTGGAAAGGTGAAGGGTTACTTATGCCTGAGATGAATGACTGCAAAAGCCATTGTCACTTGTACCACTCAGCGTTTGTCTAAAGATGACTGAATGCGTAAAGTTATTAAACTAATAGTTACGCAATGTCATCATCCATTAATGAATGCAATTTTTAATTAAAAAAAATGTGACTATTGGTGAGAGGTGGTTGTTACCATATTGGTGGAAATTATTACATTGTAGTGACACTGCCAGATAGGTAGCAGCAGGAATCTGGCCTCACTTCTACAGCTAGTATGTGAGTATGTAGTACTGCTTTTGGGATTTTGGTGTAACAGACTGTAGAAAGCACAGTGCATTCACTTGTATCACTTAATACTTTGAAATGCATTGAAACCTTTAAGGGTGTGTGTGTGTGTGTGTGTGTGTGTGTGTGTGTGTTATGTAAATATATATATATATATATATATATATATATATATATATATATATATATATATATATATTTCTGTGTGTGTGTGTGTGTGTGTGTGTGTGTGTGTGTGTGTGTGTGTGTGTGTGTGTGTCTATATGTATATGGTTGTGTATCATTTCATTGAAGGTAGCTCTGACTGAAGTAGAAATGGTTGATAAAATGACTGCAAGTATATTTGACTGAGGGTACGTTTGACTTAAAAGCCATTTCTTCAAAAAGTGTAGATGTCTGTAGATGGTATTTCTAGTGAGATTTTTTTCTCATTGGAATTGTTAGGGGGAATAATTTAAAAGATTTTGTGTGGATTGGCAATGCCCACAGTCATGCTGTGCGCAGGGATTTGGGGTATTTCTGTTTGTGTGCCAGCACTGATTGACTGTGTGTGGTGTTTTTTATTTTCTCCACATCTGTGCGACTATGGGGTTAAAATGTATAATTAAGGGTGGCATGGGGGCAGACAACACTTGGGGAGTGCAGGGGGCCTTGCCTCCCCTGCAAAAAAAAAAAAAGGTTTTGTGTTAAATATGTTGTGTAGAATATTTTTGACAAAATAACTTTTCAGTCAAATGTAACTTCAGTTATTTTTTTGACTATTTTTGCTGCATTCTGGTAACTAATATAGAGACCAGTAATATCTTAGGCTACAGTTACACTTGCGTTTGACAGTGGAGTGTGGTAAGTTTGACATATTAAACTAATTTTTACATCTGTTTAATGTTTTTAATATGGTAGGGACACACCAGGCACACAAATGTCACCACCAGATAGCATTGTCTGGCTAAGTGATTAGCTCAGTATCAGACAGTATTCAAGGGGAGACAGAGGAAATCAAACTTGGAACTACAGGATAACCTTCATTAGCAGCTAATATCCTTAACTTACTGTATATTGCTGGACTAAACATTTATTACTTTTTTTTTGCCTGTTCCTTTCTTGAGCAGTCTGCCTTGCAGTTGCAGTTTTTGTGCATTAGTTTGCTGTTTTGTTAACTGAGAAAATGCAGTAAGGCAGACTGTATTTTAATGGTGACCTGTAAAGGTCCAGTAGGACTCACATACAAACACTTTACAAAAAAGGCAGAAAAAACTGCTTAAGAAGGTAAATACAGCATACTTCAAGCAAAGATCAGCATGATAAAGAGAAAGAATTGCACAAAGCAAATGTTAATGTATGCAAAAAAGCAATGCAGCAGTCACGTTTATTATTTAAGAGGGGAATTAAACATACACGTAATAGTGGTGATGGGGGAGGCTGAGTCTTAAAGGGGGGCCACCATTCAGACATCAAAGGTGGTATAGTCTTAGCTTACCTGTTGTACAAACTGTTAAATACAGGCACAAGTGATTCAGTTTTCTAGAATCACGACAAATTCTCGTACACTATTGTCTTTCAGATTTTTGCTCATTATTGCTGATGACAAAGCACCCAGTTACTGTTCTGTGACATTCAGCTGTATAACAATTTGTGTACATTGAGTCACGCTGTGATAGTCAGCAGGCTTGTTTCTGATGCAGTGTGGTGACTGTGTGGGTGTATTGGTTGGGGGTTGATAATAATCTGTTCTGGGCTTGTCTTATTTAGGTGTCCTGGATAATAAACTTGTTTGGTGGGACGAGAAACATTCGCTTGAATTACATCTGTTAAGTTTCAGTTTGTTCCACCTTGCCTTAACCTTATCAATACTTATTGATAACTATGATAGTGCAGTAACAGGTACTACTTTATATTTTTCTTTAGGAAAAAAAAGCATATTTGTTAATTTGTTTGTTTTGCAAACTCCAAGTAGATATTTGAGCAGTGTCGCTGAGTTTGCAGATTTGGCACTGAAGGCAAAAAAAAAAATTGGGAGGAACTGTATTTTGCAGTTGTCGCAGAGTATAACACAATGGGCAGTTTCTACATTAACTATATAAATGAGATACATCAAATAGAAACATGAAACTGCAGAATAGAAACTTATCTGAGTCTTCTCAGCTTGTGACAGCCTGGTAAATGAACTTGAATTTTTAAGCAGCTTTTAAGGCATTGTTTTCATGGGGGCAGATTTCAGTCACAATTATCCATAAACATAACCTCTAATCCCTAAGGAAATCAACAGCAATAAATGATATTGAGACCTTGCAGTGGTTTGTAGGAATGGACAAACTATACAAGGAGTGACTGTGTCAGAAGTAATAGAACGTGGGATGCAGCTAGGAAGGTGTGTCAACATATCAGACTGTGGGATGCAACTAGGGAAGTAAAGGTGTTTGATTGAGTAGTGTAATGTGGCCAGGATTTGTTCAACCCAGGTCTTGGTGGTTTAGGTGATGCTTTCTTCACAAGTTTGGCAAAAGTGAGCCTTTTTCTAGTTATAATTTAGACAGTTGTAGAACTATTCTGACTTCAGAAAGCCACAATGTTTCTGAGAGATACTCAAAATAAAAAAATGTACTCGGTTGAATATAAAGATTATGTCTGGATACACCACTGGGAAGAGATAAAACGTGCAAATTCAAATGACAAGACTTTGACATTTATATTTCAAACACATCATGTGAAGAGAAAGATCAGTAGTAAAAGACATCATGCTTGTCAAGGTCAAAGGTCAACATAAACAAGAAAGAGTGTGATGGACTGATACAACAAACTACAGTGATGGATATACCCTCTGTCAATAATTTGTCATCTGACTGAAGAGAGAACACGATTTAGGAAAATTTTCCATAGGGTCACCACAAGTCAACATTAATTTGACGGCATGTAATTACAATAACAAGCACTTACACCTTCTAAACCTGGCACAAATTGAAATCCTCCTTCCACAGAGCAGACATTCATTTATTTAGCTGTATCATCAAACACACATCTTTACAATAGAAATTTTACACCAAATTATATTTGCTAATTAGCTGTTTCAATTTGCTGCCTCACAGTTTTTCTCTTAACCAGGCTTCAAGGTGAACCTTGTGAGCCCAGTACCTTCATCCTGATGTGGTAAAAATCATTTTCAAGAATTAAGATCTAAATTAGACCTTCAGGTGCTGAGATATATCTTTTTTATGAAGATTTGACTTATCCAGGCTATGACATATTTCGTGTCTTATAGATGTGAAGGTGACTCAAGTTTATGACTGACTCTTGAGGTATCTGTTAATATGTCCTCATTCTTAATGTAGCTCCTACTGTATTTCATTGTAGAGGTAATAGACTGTAGTTTTTCTTAAACCACAAGGTGGAGCTCTTTTCAGGAATATAAAAGACAATTTAAAAAGTGAAAGAGGGGACTTACTAACTGAAGGAGGGAAGACTGCAACAGGGAGCTGAAGGGAAAAAGGACCTTGCAGCATGACTGGATTTTCTTTCTAGTGCTTTGGGGACAGGGAAGTGAAGTGGCAGATTTTGTCTGTCTTTTGCTGAAATCCTGGATGATGGCATTTTGTGGAATCACGAGAGAAGTCTGAAACCAGTAGTTCCACGCCTGCATATGATTCTGCAAGAAAGGAGTTCCTTTGGGCCTAGTACAGAGAAGCCATAGATTAATACCAGAGTTCTGGCAGGTGTTTTTTCTACTTTTCTCATCAGAGGAATCATGGTGCCTGGTCACTAGAATATTTTGGACGGAGTGGTGAGAGGCTTTGGCCATCATTTTATATTTTTATAAGATTGTGGATTCCCCCCAAATGCTTTGTGGATTACAAATAACTGGGATCCATATGAACTACAACTTGGGCCCCATCATGCCGGCAGCAAGACTGTAAGTAGTCACTGGCCAGTGAACAGGGTATAATAGAGTGTTTCATAGTTGGTCTTTTTAGAATTGATCAAGGGGGTTGAGGGTGCTAGTACTGCGTAATAACATTACATTTTCTCATATTTGTATTGTTGCATTATAAATCGACATTTTTCAATGGCATTGCATTTTGCTTGTGTTAGTATTGCTGCCTTCAAGAATTTTGACATTGGATTTACTCATATTTGTATTGTATTATAAATCGTCATTTTTCAATGACATTGCATTTTGCTCGTGTTAGTACTGCTGCCTTCATGAATTTTGCTGCTCAATGACATTGCATTTTCTCATATCTGTATTGCTGTATTATACCTCTTTTATTGCCGAATGACATTGCATTTTTTTCTCCAGTGTTTGTATTGCTGCATTATAAAACTTTACTGCTCAGTGACATTACCTTCTTTGTGCATGTTTGAATGTCAAGACCTTTTCTGTTGAGTTCTGGGGAAGATGGTGGATGTATGGTTTTATTGCATGCATATCTCACCTTGCCTTATTGCTAACTGGTGCACTGTCGAAATAATTTGTTTGTGGATGTGCTATTGCCTTTTAAACTAGATGTGTCACCTAGAAAAAAAAATCTGTCATTCTTGCCACCTTGGTGTGTTGGGCCTAATAGGGGTGTCACCAGAGTCAGGTAGGAAAGAACCCATATCTCTTCAGCTACACCTTTGGGTGCGCTACATTTGGGGGCTCATCCAGGATTGCCTGTCCTGCCTTGGACACCACCCTATTCTCCTGTATGTGTGGAAAGCAAATCTAGCAGAAACATGAACCCAGAAGCAGCCGCCAAGTGGTGCAAACAGCACAATGCTCAGAGCACTGCTTAGTTCTGGTGTTGCCAGGGGTCACATGGACTGATATGCAAATATATGAAGTCACAGGATCCTTACCAATTGTAGGGTGTAGATTTTTATTAGACAGCACTATGGACCCTACTAAGCAGAGCACATTGGCCTTATTAGAATGGAGAAGTCCTTTAGTGTATGAGCACATACCTTCGAGTGTACAAATTTCAGGTGAGAGTGCAGTCTATGTGGTAATCCCTGAGAAGTGCACTACCTCAGCAACAGAAAATACCTGTGGAAGCTATCCAAGTAGGTCAGAACCTTACACCAGAAGTTGCAGCTAATACTATAGGGCCTGAAGTTTTGAATGTTTTGGGAAGTATTGTAGAAAAATGCTTAAAGCCTAGACAGCCATTCACTGGGTTTGGCTATCGCAAATTGCATTTCTTTTCTGGCAAACAACCCACACCTCAGGGAGAGGAAGATTTTGAATCCTGGATGGATCAGGCTTCACAAGCCCTAGAGTAGTGGGATATCCCAGAATCTCAGAAGAAGCAGTGGATTGCTGAAAGTCTAAAGGGATTAGCTGAGGATACCATATACAACCTAAGGATGAGTAAGCAAGATTGCACGGCCAAAGACTATTTGGGAGTACTGCAGGATGTGTTTGGAAGGACCGAGAGGGTTGCTGACCTACTGTATCAGTTTGAACATACATACCAAGAAGTTGGTGAGAAACTGATTACATTAAGCGATTAGATAAAATGCTCCACCACATCATCCTAAAGAAGGGGGTGGATCCGAAAGTAGCTGACCAAGTACAAATCGGACAAATTTTACAGGGAGTTCAAGCTATGGACCCCATTGTGTGGAAACTGAGGATGAGAAATAGGGAAGAGACTCTAACTTATTCTCAGTTGGTTAAAGAGGTGAGGGAAGAGGAAGCCCTGTTAGAAGCCAAATCTCAGTGTTCAACAGCAACTAAAACAGTGAGTGAACACCAGCAGGAGCCTATAGCCATGCTCACTACGCAAACAGGAGTCATGGCCCAGAGTGTCCGCAATGTAGAGGTGTCACAGTTGCAGATGCAGGTGTCTTCCCTGACCGACGCCATAGCTCAAGTCACCAAGACTTTTTTTTTTTTGCCTGAATCTTCTTGTGTTCTGACTGTGCTTCTCAAACATTTTGGAAATATAGAGTATATTTCAGAGCATTTATTATAACTATAACTGCTTTAATATTGCTACAACTCAAGTGCTCTAGGTTGCACTGCATTTGAAGTGTGTGTATGTTTTAGCTGCTTTTCTGTATATATATACATATATATATATATATATATATATAGAGAGAGAGAGAGAGAGAGACTTCTCTGTATATGTAGACTAGCTACTTATTCTGCTGTGTTACTTCCTCTTAAATCGTTTTTCAGTTGTGCACTTACCTTGCTTCATTTAAAAAAGTTTTAAATTGCTACTTTTGTAGAGTTTTAATTGCATTTACTGTCTAGGACTACACAATCAAGTGTGTTAGCCTTTTCTGTGTTTATTTACTGTATTATTGCATTGTTTAGCCTGTTTCAACAAAAAAAAACCACTATCTTGTTTGCTCGTTTCCCACCTTTTCTAGCCAGGCCATATCCCAGGCTTTGCTTGTCTCAGGACTTTATTTTCTGTGCTCAGAGCTATCCAGACCTTGCTGTGGTAGAGGGAAGTCCTACTGCCTACCAGTGGGACTGGTGAGCATTGTACTGTATATCTAATGGTATAGGAATGGTTTCCAGCTCTGAAATTGTAATTTTATTAGCCTTTTTGGGATGATTTCTATCCCTTTCAACTTTCTGGCTTAAAAACGCGTGTGTTTGCACATTTTTCACATCGTGCAGCACAGCGAGGCTACAGTTAAAGTATTCCAGGTGCCAGAAAGTCTGCTCTTCAAACTTTCCCTTAGAACTAGCTGGTTTCTCAGTAGTAGCACTAAAATCTGAACCCCTGTGACTAGCACTTGTCTAGAACCTGCTGGAAAGCACTAGGAAGCCTGAAACAGATACAAGCACTCAGCTCTCCTTGTCAATAAGGAGAAATTATTCATAGGCACTAAACAGCCTATAATTGCAAAGTACCTTGCAAAGGTAAGGGAAAACAGCTCTTAAACTTTACATGAAAGCAAGTGAAAAGTATAATCCAAGGCAGCGAAGAGCAGCAAGAAACAGCAATGAAGCCAAAGGTAATCTCCACAAAAAGTTTATTCAAACACACGACATAAATTTCTCCAAGTCCTTCTCTCAAACACACGACATAAATTTCTCCAAATCCTTCTCTCAAGCGCTTTCGCTCAGTGCAATACTGTGCTTTATCAAGATAAAAATGCAGGGCAGAACAACCTTATTTGTAAGTCTCTTAATGAGATCATGTGCTTCGTTAATTAAAACCAGTCAAGTTACAATTAAAATTAATTGGTGACCAATTTAAAATTAAAGAGCAAGATGTTGTATGAAATACATAAAATCCTAAATAAAATACCTTTTGTTAAATATGTTGTAGTTAAAAATATGTTATTTAAAAGATATGTCATTTGAAAATCACAAAGCATTCGTGTATAAATAAATAAATATTGTTATATGTTAATGTCCCATGAAACCACATTTGTAGTGATTGATTCTTATAACACTGTTTAGTGTGCAATAAATATTACAATGGGGTACCACGAATAAATGATGTGAGTAATAAATAGTAATAGATGAAAATCAAATGTTAAAAATGCAAGAATTAAAAATAAAAATAATAATCAAGTATTAAAACGTTGTTACATAGATTATATTCCCTATACTCAGAATAAATATAAATATAAAATACAAATAATTTGATACAAATAAGTAATGTTGATAATCTCTTACTAAATGCTGTATGCTATAACTTAGCTCTTCTTAGTTTTAAAACACTACTTAAATTTGTGTAGTCATTTAACCCTGGCCATTTAGCTGCATCCAGTCTTAGTTGCCATATAAGCTTCCTATATTCCAATTTAGTCTCCCAGTCACCCCCTCTCTTGTCGGGTGTTATCTGGTCTAACACAATGAACTTGATTTCCATATCTGGGCAGGACAAAGAGTGTTTATAAAAAGCATTGGTCTCTTTTTTCTTAGAAATATCGTAGAAATGCTCATAAATTCTTCTCTTTAGAGTCCTTTCTGTTTTCCCAATATAGAAACTTTGACATTTTATACATGAGCCTAAATATACAACATATTTTGCATTGCAGTTAAAATACCCATTAGACCGGAATAGATATTTCCTAGATGAGATGTACATACTATGATCATTCAACATAGCAGTGCATTGTTTGCACATTCCACATTTATAAGTTCCTTTCTTGGATCTACTACCAGTGGTATTCGTAATTTATTTTCTTTCAAATAGCTCTTTCATGTTAGTACCCCTGCGTCTAACAAATGTGGGTTTAGTTGGAACCTTTGTTGAAAAATCATCATGTAATGTAAGAACTGGCCAATACCTTGTTATTGTTTCCTCTATCAGGTCAGAATTGCTGGAAAATGTGTGTATGTAACTAGTTTGTTCTAGCTGCTGGGTGTTCTTATGCAAGTTATCCACTTGCGGTAACATGAATCCTAAAAGTGGTGGGTATTTTTCTTCTCTACATGCGGAAATTTCCATGACCAAATTCTTGATTAGTTTGGCCGGGTAGCCCCTTTCACAAAATTTCTTTTCTAAAAAGCTAACCTCGTTTGAGAAGTATTCCGCAATGCTACACATTCTAGAAGCACGGATTAGTTGCCCTTTGATAATTCCTTTCTTTTGATAGAAAGGATGACTACTGCTAAAGTGTAGGTAAGAATTAAGAATATGTGGGTTTTCTGTATACTCTTGAAGCAAACTTGCCATTGGTGAAATCCTTGATTATAGTTACATCTAGATAGTTCAAACTAGTGTTACTGACCGAGTGTGTAAAGGTCAAAAAGGAAGTGGTGGAGTTAATGTAATTTACAAATTTCTGAAAATCCACCTCTGTTCCATGCCATAACAAACATATATCATCCAGGTATCTAACATAGTGTTTAATGTGTTTCACCCAGTCTGTGCCAAATATGAAAGTCTGTTCCCATTTGTGCAATACAATGTTCTCATACAAAGAGGCACAAGAAGCCCCCATTGCAACTCCCAATTTCTGTTTGTAAATTTCGCCATTAAAACAGATGAAATTATTGTTTAACACAATATCCATGAATTCGACTAGCAAATTCACAACATTGGCACCAAGATTGGCTTCTTTGACCAAAACGTCTTTGAACCAATCCAGACCTGTCAAATGTGGTATACTGGGGAATAGTTGCACTATATCGATAGTTACCATTAAAAGGTCTGGGTGGTACAAATGGGATCCCATACCCTTTAGGAAGTCCCAAGAATCTGCATATGTGGCTTAGTGATGTAACAAACTGTTTGAGGACGTAGTCAATAAATTTCCCCAAAGGTTCAGTGATGCTTCCTTCACCAGAAACTATTGGTCTGAATTTTAAAGGGTCCAGTCCTTTGTGGGTCTTTGGAATACCAAAAATTACTGGGATTCTTGGTTTGGCTACAAACAAGTAATTATATAGCTTTTCATTAATGGCTCCTTGTAAAAGGTGGTCCATTAATAGATAGTTAATTTTGGAATATGCTATGTGTAGCTCATTTGTTGATATCAAGCCATAATGCTCAACATCCTGTAACATGTTGTAAATATGCGCATCATAGTCTATATTGTACATCAAAACTAAGCCCCCTCCTTTATCTGGTTTCATTACTCTACACCCTTCTTCTTTTAAAAACCTGATTATGCGTGTTTCATTCAAACTTAGATTCTGGGGACCTGCAGCAGGTTGTCTAATGCCAATAGCTCTTAGATCTCTTTCCACCAATTCTTCAAACACCTTAGTGGAGGAGTGTGTGGGAGGGTTAAAGGTACTCTTTCTAGTAAGTATGTCACCTTGACAGGGTTGACCCTTGAAGTATAGAGACAAATTCAATTGCCTAACAAACATTTTAAGATCTATCAGTTCTTTTTCAAGATTAAATGATCGTGCTGGTATAAAATGCATACCTCTTGTAAATAAGTTAAAAGGTTCCTTCGTTATCTTTAAGTCAGTAAAATTATAAACCGTAAAATTATTATCCGTGGTCACCGTGTAACTGGTGGGGGTAATAGGAGGTGAATCCAAAGGTACACAACTCTCCTGGTCGGGCATAGCATGACTGATCTCGGTTACTTGTTCCATCTCCTCGTTGGGAATCTGCCCCACCTCCCCCCTGATTTGTCTGGGGGAAATATAAAATCCTGATGAGAGTTCTTTCTTTCCTTTTCCACTAGTCTCTCACTCCTTCTAGGTAGGTAAACATGCGTGTCATCATTATTAAAACTACGGACATTGTTGTGCTGTGTAACAGTGTTGTTAGTCCATCTAGCCTTTACTGGGAGTGGGTAAGCCATGTCTTCGCTATATTCTCTAAGATCCCTTTCTAATTTGTGTATCTTGTGGTTCACAACCTTAACACAGAACCTGTCTACTTCATTGAAAATATTATCATAGTTATACTTCACTGAAGGAAAGTTCTTGTCATTTACTAATGCGTTATTCAACCCATTTAAGTCCTTAAGCAGAGCATCAGCCTTAGCTTCATACTCTGCTACCATAACCTCCAACATTTCAATTCCTGCACAGTTAAAAATGTCACACAGTTTCTTGTAGTATGCAGTACCTTTCTGAACATTATTTGGAAACTTAAAACATCTTAAACCTTTGGGAACCCTTTCTACTTTCACACATTCTTTTAAATAGTCTATTTCCAGTTGGTTCGTTTTGTAGGTGTACAGCTTATCACGTAATGTGTTAAAGTCTTGTTCTATATCAGCGTTGTTAACAGTATTGTCTGTACCTTGTTTGAACCAGAACTGTTGTTCCGCCCAGGCATTGAAGTTAAAGTCCTTATTACGGTCACCTACATCACTCGCACCCTGATTGTTTGCTTTGTTTGTCTGTTTACTCATGCCCTGCTGGATACTAGACCCAAACTGAACGCCACTGCTTGCTGGCAAGGGTTCACCGGAAATAAGTCTTCTCTTCCGCTCCAGCCCCTGTTGCTGGTTGCCTGGCAACGTTGAAAGCGTGCCCGTTTTACTAGTGTTGAAAACTTCTGTTAACTGTGTTAACATGTCCAATACTCTGTTGAATTCAGCCCTGGTAACTGGCCCATTTTCATCTAAAGCTTTGAGTACCTGTGGGGTGCCTATGAAGTTGCTCTGTACCACTTCCTCCGCCATGGAACAAATCGGAACCAAGAACACAGCAAAAAGCTTGAAACCAAGACCAAGTGAAAAGTATAATCCAAGGCAGCGAAGAGCAGCAAGAAACAGCGATGAAGCCAAAAGTAATCTCCACAAAAAGTTTATTCAAACACACATAATAAATTTCTCCAAGTCCTTCTCTCAAACACACAACATAAATTTCTCGAAATCCTTCTCTCAAGCACTTTCGCTCAGTGCAATACTGAGCTTTATCAAGATAAAAATGCAGGGCAGAACAACCTTATTTGTAAGTCTCTTAATGAGATCACGTGCTTCGTTAATTAAAACCAGTCAAGTTACAATTAAAATTAATTGGTGACCAATTTAAAATTAAAGAGCAAGATGTTGTATGAAATACATAAAATCCTAAATAAAATACCTTTTGTTAAATATGTTGTAGTTAAAAAATATGTTATTTAAAAGCATTGTCATTTGAAAATCACATTTACATAAAAGCACCTAAACAGGCATGTCCAAGGGTCAGCTTCCGGTGATTTCTCTTGTCCACCTGGTGAATCTGGGCATACTGGGGCAATGCGGCAACTGCCTCATGTACACAAACAATCCTCTCTTCCTATCACCCAACACTACAACCTGCGAGAGATGCACTTACATAGCCAAACTGGAAGCAAAGCTCTCTCCGGCCAAGATTGTGCTAGACAGTCAAGAGGAGAAGGTTAACACCATCATCACACCTCAAGCAACTCATAGCCCTTCAAAACCCACACCATCAACACCCACACATAGCAACACTAAACCCACATATGCGGAGGCCCTTAACATTAACCTGCCCAAGCAAGAAGGACCTCCAAAGCCGAAACACAAACAAACACCCGTCACAACCAAAGTGACACATAGCTCACAACACCAGTGTGCCACCCAACAACAGCCCCTAAGGCAAGACAATATACCCAACACTTTAGTCATAGGTGACTGTATAGTCAGGCACACTGATGTCCCACTCACCAGACTGAACAAGGAGAAAATTACAGTCAGCTGCCTGTCGGGTGCCAGGATCCGCCACATAACGCATGCACTCAAGTCACTCCACAACAAGTACAAATACGACTCTGTCATTGTCCATGCTGGAGTGAATGACTTGAGACATACCTCCCTGGACTACATGAAAAGAGATATGGAAGATCTCTTGGATCATGTGACCCAGGCAGGTATGACCCTAGCCCTGAGTAGCATCCTGCCTTCGCCCAGAATGATACGACAGTATAAGGACAAAATGATTGACTTCAACAATTGGCTAAGCTTCTGGTGTCATTCAAAGGGGATCCAGTATTTGTCTGCCTGGGAAGACATGATCGACAAACCACGATGCTTTGCCAGAGATGGTCTGCACCTGTCACCCCTGGGTTTCAGGTTACTGGCTAAACCTCTTGCCACCCCTATAGTGCCTTTTTTAGGCAAGGTTCAAAGGATAAAACCACCACCGTAACAGATAGAAGCAGGCAAAATCTGAAGGTAATGCTACTCAATGCTAGAAGTCTAAACCTCAAAATGCACACTCTCGAGGCACTCCTAAAAATGGAGAACATCGATATCTGTGCAGTAAGTGAGACCTGGTTCAAGGCTCCAGAGAGCACCCCTGCAATACCAGGCTACAATTCTTACCACACTTTTTGGCCACAAAACCAGGACCGAAACACTAAAGGTGGAGGAGTGTTCATATTCACCAAGGATATTCACACCTCCAGGCTAGTTGCCCAACACAATGCATCTGAAATTCTCCAGGTGCAACTAACACTAGGTAAAACTGCAATCCAAATTGTAGCTTGCTACAGATCCCCAACCATGCCCCAAGGTTCTCACTACACCTTTCTAAACATACTGGAAAATATTAAGATACAACCAAACACCCTAATACTGGGTGATTTCAACTACCCTCCCATTAATTGGGAAAACTACTCAGGTACCAACTCCTTTTCCCAACGGTTCTTGGAATTCATAAATTCCAACGCCATGGATCAACTAATCCATTGTCCACCAGGGGCTCCAATATCCTAGACCTGGTCATTACCAACATGGGAGATAGATGCTCCACATCAGTGGTCACCCCCTCATTGGTCAGGTCTGACCATAAGCAAATCACCCTTGACATCCACATCCCACCCCCACCCCCCAGTAAGGAAACCTCCTTAAAAAAATTCTCCAAAGCCAACTTCAAGCTACTGAAGTCAGAAGTGACAAACTTCACAACACCCTCACAGACGGGATCTGGAAGTTCGACTGCAAAATCCTACACTAAGGCACTGTACGAGCACATCCACTCGTGCATGAATCGTGCCATCCCAAATAGAACCAAGATGATCTCCAAAAAAAGGAAGCCAATCTGGTGGTCCCCTGCTATAAACAAACTATACAACAGAAGGAAGAAACTGTTGCAAAAAAAGAGGAAAATCCCAGGATGCAAAAAACTCCCTCACCAACCTCAGTAAGAAGCTCAGATCCCTCATAAAATCCTCAAAAGCTAGTTACGAAAATAAAATTGCCAAAGATTCCAAAGACAACCACACGGCATTCTATAGTTATGTCAAGAATCTAAATGGCAATGCCCAGATCTGCTCTGAGTTACAACAGAATGGCATTAAATATACTGATCCCAAGGATATTGCCAATATCCTGGCAGATCGATTTAGTGCCAACTTCACCCCACTCTCACCCACTAAAGGGCCCATCTCAATACCAAAAGATTGCCAAATTCCGATAATCACGGCCACACAGGTAGAAACCGCACTCTCCAAAGCTAAGAATACAGCATCCATGGGACCAGATGACATCCTAGGCTGTGTACTACATGAACTACAAAATGAACTGGCACCTCACCTAAGTGTCATGTTTGATCATAGCCTCACCTCAGGCTTCGTGCCCACTGAGTGGCGCAAAGCTGCAGTTATCCTGCTCCACAAGGGAGGATCCACCTTGGATCCCGGGAACTACCGTCCCATCAGTCTGACAAGCCTGATTTGCAAGGGCATGGAACGCATTATCATGGAACTTATAAACAAAGACATTGGCAACCTTCAAACACTGGACCCCACCCAGTTTGGGTTTGTGAAGGGCCGATCTTGTCTCCTGAATCTGATCGACTTCTTCGAATCAGTCTCCAGAGCTGTGGACGAGGGTAAGGCAGTCCACACAGCCTATCTGGTCCTCACCAAGGCCTTTGACGCCATCCCCCACTCTGGAATCATAGATAAACTTACTAAGCTGGGCATAAATCCCTACATCACTCAATGGGTTGCTAACTGGCTTACTAACAGAACCCAGACAGTAAAAGCAGCCGACTCCAAATCCAGCTCCAGACAAGTGACAAGTGGAGTACCTCAGGGTTCAATCCTGGGACCACTCTTGTTTGGCATCTACTTCTCTGAAGTACAGGCCAACACTAAGGGACTCTGGCTAACAAAGTTTGCAGATGATTGCAAACTGGGAGCCATTATTGAATCCCCAAATGATGTGGATATTCTACAAAAGGGCCTTACTGAAACAGATGCCTGGTGCCAGAGCCATGGGCTCAAGCTTAATGCCAAGAAATGTATAGTTATCCCCTTTGGAAAAAACATGTACCCATGAATTACCACATAGGTGGCAGGACACTAAACATCGAAAGTGTGATGAGAGACTTAGGGACACAGGTGGACAGTGGTCTCACTTGATAACCACATTGCCACAACAGTCAGGAAATCCTTCTATGTGGCACACCTCATCACTAAGGGCTTTTCATCCAGAAAAAAAGGAGGTCATTGTCCCACTGTACTCAACCCTCATTAGACCCATTATAGAGTATAATGCCCCGTTTGGTATGTACCTCACAAGACATCTGGAACAGCTGGAAAAACCACAGAAATACCTCACTAAAAGAATCACAGGCCTAAAGCAGATATCATATACTGACCGTCTAAAAAAACTCCAGCTATACTGTGTGGCATATAGTCTACTCAGAGGTGATCTCTGCTTAACATACAAGGCCATGTCAAACCCTGAGCTGTTGGACATGCTCCACTTAAAGAAATCCCAATCCCTCTGAGCCACACGCTCCAGGGATCTAAACCTTGTCGTCACAATGAACAAAACATGCTGGAGGGATAGGTTCCTGACCCAGAGACTCCCCATACTCTGGAATAAATTGCCCATACATATCAAGCAGAGCACCTCATTGGCCCTCTTCAAAAGGAACCTTGATGATTGGATGGGAGATCGGAAATTCACCCCAGGGATCATGTCAGTCACCCTGCTAGACAGGGGCCTGGAGAAGTAAATATTGTGGAAAGAAATATCCAGGGAATTGTTATGGCTAGGCTTGCATAGGCCCTAGGGCCGATAGCCTAGTACCAACCTATGAACCTATAAGACAGTTGCAGAATTGCAAAAAGCCATGGTAACTTTAGCTGAAGGGAGAAATACATCAGCTAGAACCTACATGAGAGGACTCGGGGAAGAACCAAATCAGCCAATGTTCAGAGTTCCTACTGGGTTTTGTTTTCACTGTGGGTTTGCAGGGAATATAAAGCGACTGTGTGCTAATGCAGAGAACTCAAAAAAGTGAACGAACTATTATTGGCTAGTGCAGTGCAGGAAAACTTCAAAGGGTCTCAGTGAAGGAGCCAGCTGAGTGCCCAGTTAGAAAGAGCTCCATAAAATCTAACATCAAGAGACAGCATCCTGGATCTCTTTTTCAAACAAACACTTGTAATAGGGGAGAGAAACTGCCTACTATGCACACTTCTAGCTCATCTGAGGTGAACAATCAAATTGGAAAGCCATCTCAGCCAAAATCTCAGCATCTGAGACCATAAAGCATTACTAAGCAAGAGTCTTATCCATTAAAATGGTGAGATCAACCGGTGGTACCTCAACCACATGCTGACTGCCGTACAGCTGGAACAGTACCAGAAACAGAAACTACCCAATGGCCTACTGGGACCGTCCCCTGTCATGTCAGAAAAAATAGAAGGAGTCTATAGTAAAGCACTGTTGCATACTGGTGCACAAATCACCATTCTGCACAGAGACTTCTACCAAAAATACTTAAAAGCATTTGCCACTTGAAAAGTTAGCAGATTTGGAGATCTGGGGGCTAAGTGACACAGAGTTCCCTTATGATGGTTATGTCTCACTCAAGTTAGAATTTTCCATTTCATTTGTTGGGTCAACAGAAGTTTTTGAAACACTCACTGTTGTGTGCCCCAGGCCAAAAGGAAAGGATTCAGCATCTATTTTAGTGGGGACAAATACTGACCTCGTCAAAAGAATGCTAATGCCTTAGTTGACCCAGGAACACCCAACACTACACCCTCTCCTGAGATCAGTTTTCTGTGCCCTTCAAAGGGAGAAGGTCTGTGCCCTTCAAAGGGAGAAGGATGGTAAGAAAGATGAAATTGGTCATGTGTGGACCCTGTCTGGGAAAGAGCATATAATTCATCCTGATCAGGTCACCTGCTTGAGAGCCAAAGTGAGGATGTGTGGACAAGCCATGTCCTCTTATCTCATGATGGAAACGGATCCAGAAAGTGACTTGCCACCGGGGCTGGAACTAGTCCCAGAAGTTTGGCCTGTGGACAAGTTAAAACATCCTTATGACACTTTGCCTGTGGGGTTAAAGAATAAAGGAAGTACTCCCATTGTCCTGCAGTCACGTGTGCATTTGGGAAATGTTTATGCTGCCACTCCCTTACCTGCTTCTGTGTTGACAAGGAATGAGAGCAGGGCCAATGAGCTGAAGCTGGAAGATATTGATATAGGAGGTGGTCTCTTGCCCCCTGAGTGGCTAACCAGAGTTAAAGAGCTACTAATGAAAAAGACAAATTGTATTTCTACTAGTGAACTAGATGTGGGCTGTGCAAAAAGTGCAGAACACCAAATAAGAGTAAAAGAGGACTGGCCTTTCAGGGAACATTCCAGAAGAGTAGCTCCAGGAGACCTGGATGACTTAAGAAAACATTTGGAAGAACTAAAGGCCACAGGGATAATTCGAGAATCAAGAAGCCCATATGCCTCTCCCATATTGTCATTGTCAGGAAAAAGAATGGGTCAATTCGCATGTGTGTTGACTATCGTACTCTAAATCAGCAAACCATTCCAGACCAGTACACAACCCCCCGGATTGAAGATGCTCTAAATTGCCTGGTGGGCAGTAAGTGGTTCAGTGTGCTAGACCTAAGGAGTGGATACTATCAAATCCCTATGCACCCAGAAGATAAAGAGAAGACTGCCTTCATCACCCCTTTGGGATTTTTTTGAGTTTGATTGCCTACCTCAAGGTTTATCAAATACACTGGCAACTTTCCAGAGAATCATGGAAAGAACAGTTGGAGACATGCATCTCCTGGAAGTCTTAGTCTACCTGGATGACATCATTGTTTTTGGGAGGACCCCAGAAGAGCACGAAGAAAGACTAATGAAGGTATTGGACAGGATTGAGAAGGAAGGCCTGAAGTTATCATTGGACCAATGCAAATTCTTCCAACCTTCAAGTGACATGTGTGGGACATGTAGTGTCTGCAAATGGAATATCTACAGATCCCAGCAAAGTTGAAGCAGTGACATCTTGACCCAGACCCAAAACTATCACAGAGCTGTGATCTTTCCTGGGTTATGTAGTTACTATAGAAGGTTTGTGGAAGGATTTTCAAAGCTAGCAAGACCCCTCAACCATTTGCTCTGAAATGATGAGAAAGCAGATGAAACAGATGAAGATAGCCTTGTGAAAAATCCTAAGGGACCAAGAGGTTCTAAAGAACTCATCGAGAGTCGCTGGGCTCCTGAGTGCGAAGAGTTATTTGAACAGCTGAAGTATTGCCTCACACATGCCCCTGTGCTGGCATATGCTGACTCAACAAAGCCATACACTTTACATGTGGATGCTAGCAGGGATGGCTTAGGAGGAGTCCTTTACCAGGAAAATGACAAGAAGCTGAAACCTGTGACTTTTATCAGTTGGAGTTTATCCCCCACAGAAAGAAACTACACTGCACACAAGTTGGAATTCCTTGCCTTAAAGTGGGCGGTAGTGGACAAGCTGCATGACTATCTCTATGGGGCTGAATTTGAAGTGCAGACTGATAACAACCCTCTGACATACATCCAGACCACTGCAAAGCTAGATGCTACTGGCCAAAGATGGATGGCAGCTCTATGCAACTATAATTTCAGTTTAAAATATCGCCCAGGACATGAAAATGGAGATGCTGATGGTCTGACCAGAAGACTTACACCCCAATGATGAATGGGTGGAAATTCCAGCACCAGATGTGAGAGCTATGTGTCAGATTGCAACTTGCTATCAACACACTGAATGTTGGGCCCAGAAGTTGGGTCTGTCTGCAGCAAGCATACCCCAAGATTACTGTAATCTGGTCACTTTACAGGATTCATTGCTACCAGCTTTGAATAATAGTGACCTCAAGAGAGATCAAAGAGAAGACCCCTTAGGTCAGCTGGTGATAGCTGCTTTAAAAAAGAGGCAAGTTAATATGCTTTGCATGGATATTCGTTCTCTGGCAAGACTTTTGGCCAAAGAATGGGACAGACTCCAGATACAGAATGGACTAGTGTATAGGAGATCTCCAAGTCCACTTGGCAGTGCAATTGTTGCTTCCCTAGAAGTATAGAGAAGTAGTACTCTGGTCATTGCATGATGAACATGGTCATCTTGTTTATGACAGCACTATGGGTTTGGTACGAGACAGGTTCTACTGGCCATGCATGAAGCAAGATGTTGAGGATTATTGTCGTACATGTCTTCGTTCCATTAGACAGGTTCTACTGGCCATGCATGAAGCAAAATGTTGAGGATTATTGTCGTACATATCTTCATTCCATTAGACAGGTTCTACTGGCCATGTGTGAAGCAAGATGTTGAGGATTATTGTCGTACATGTCTTCATTCCATTAGACAGGTTTTACTGGCCATGCTTGAAGCAAGATGTTGAGGATTATTGTCGCACATGTCTTCGTTCCATTAGACAGGTTCTACTGGCCATGCATGAAGCAAGATGTTGAGAATTATTGTCGTACATGTCTTCGTTCCATTAGACAGGTTCTACTGGCCATGCGTGAAGCAAGATGTTGAGGATTATTGTCGTACATGTCTTCATTCCATTAGACAGGTTCTACTGGCCATGCGTGAAGCAAGATGTTGAGGATTATTGTCGTACATGTCTTCATTCCATTAGACAGGTTCTACTGGCCATGCGTGAAGCAAGATGTTGAGGATTATTGTCATACATGTCTTCGTTACATTAGACAGATTTTACTGGCCATACATGAAGCAAGATGTTGAGGATTATTGTCGTATATGTCTTCATTCCATTAGACAGGTTCTACTGGCCATGCATGAAGCAAGATATTGAGGATTATTGTTGAAAATGTCTTCGTTCCATTAGACAGGTTCTACTGGCCATGCATGAAGCAAGATATTGAGGATTATTGTTGAAAATGTCTTCGTTCCATTAGACAGGTCCTACTGGCCATGCATGAAGCAAGATGTTGAGGATTATTGTCGTACATGTCTTCGTTCCATTAGACAGGTTCTACTGGCCATGCGTGAAGCAAGATGTTGAGGATTATTGTCGTACATGTCTTCGTTCCATTAGACAGGTTCTACTGGCCATGCATGAAGCAAGATTATTGTCGTACATGTCTTCATTCCATTAGACAGGTTCTACTGGCCATGCATGAAGAAAGATATTGAGGATTATTGTTGAAAATGTCTTCGTTCCATTAGACAGGTCCTACTGGCCATGCATGAAGCAAGATGTTGAGGATTATTGTCGTATATGTCTTCGTTCCATTAGACAGGTCCTACTGGCCATGCATGAAGCAAGATGTTGAGGATTATTGTCGTACATGTCTTCGTTCCATTAGACAGGTCCTACTGGCCATGCATGAAGCAAGATGTTGAAGATTATTGTCGTACATGTCTTTGTTCCATTAGACAGGTTCTACTGGCCATGCATGAAGCAAGATGTTGAGTATTATTGTCATACTTGTCTTTGTTGCATTGAGAGAAAGACTCTGCCGACCAGAGCTGACTCATTGGGTCAAATGGAAAGGAGTGGACCCATGAAACTGGTCTGTATAGATTTTCTGTGCATTGACCCGGATGAAGGTGGGATCAGTAATGTGCTGATTGTGACAGACCACTATACGAGATACGCTCAAGCATGTCCCACTCTTGATCAGAAAGCTATTACAGAGGCAAAACTACTAGTTGAGAAGTTCTTTGTACAGTATGGCCTGCCAGAAGGGATACACTCTGATCAAGGACGTGATTTTGAGAGCAAGCATGTCCATGAACTACTCACTCTGTAGGGAGTCCAAAAAAGCTGCACCACTCCTTATCATCCTCAAGGGGATCCTCAGCCAGAGCATTTCACCAGAACTTTACTAGACATGTTGGGGACACTATCTGCTGAGAAGAAGAGTCAATGGAGTAGACATGTAGCCACAGTGGTGCATGCTTATAACAGTTCTAAAAATGATGCTACAGGATTCTCACCTTACTTCCTAATGTTTGGAAGAGAAGCTCCTCGTCCTGTTGATGTCACCTTTGGAGTGACAGCTGATGATACACCACTGTGATCTTATGGCAGTTATGTGGAGAGACTCAAGAAGAAACTTAGACAGGCTTACGAGCTTGCTGAAAAATCAACAGGACAAAGACATCAGCAAAACAAGGCTCACTATGACAAAAAAGTAAAGATGCATGACTTGCAGACAGAGGACAGAGTTCTTTTGAGAAAATTTGGGACTACAAGGAAAGCATAAACTTGCTGACTGCTGAGGATCTGAGATTTACATCATTTATTCTCAGCTACCTAATATCCCTCTCTACCAAGTTTGCCCGGAGGGGAAAGAAGGACCCATTAAAACCTGGCACCGCAGCAACTTAATGCATTTGGCAAAATCAGTGAGACTCATGAATCCGGAACCCAGAATGGCTCAGCAGAAGCCTAACTCAAAGCGATCCAGAAGGCTAAGGTTGAGAGGAATTATCCCCTCAAATGTTCAAGAGCCTATGCTCCCTCCTGCTGAAGGAAAGGAGGACAGTGATGATGACTGGGGTTTCAGTGAGTTTTTTTATGAGGATGTTCAAGACCCCGTGGACTGTAATCTCAATGTAAATGCACCAGAATTCATTCTTTGTCATTTTGAGCAGCCCAGGCTGTGCCCCTTACAGAACCTGATACTGATGGAGGTCCTGCTATACAAACTTCAAAAAATAGTGCTGAGGACAGACATGCCGTTATGGAAAATGAAAGTGAAGTTAGACAAGAGGAGATCTTAGAAGTAGACAATATGCCTACTGAAGAACTGTATATTGAATGTGATGTGGGTGACAAACCTTCCGAGCAAAATTCCTTAGCTGTCTCTTCCGAACCAAAACTGCAGAGACTGATTCGGCCTCCCACAGAGACTTACATATAACAGTTTGGGACATAGTACACAGGAACCTCTGACCACAGCTCATCATATAGTTTGCGCCCATGATCCCTATGCCTTATACTCTAGTGGTGACACCCCCTCCCAAGTTATGGATAAGGCTGATTACCCTTTGTGGAATGTACCTTTTGAAAGCAAAAATATTGTTCAGTTGATGGTGCCTTAGTGCTTGTAAATATTTTGCTGCTAATCTACCTTTGACTTGGGGGGACCCGAGATTTTGAAGTGGGGGGAGAGTGTAGCTCCCACTGTATTTCATTGTAAAGGTAAAAGACTGTAGTTTTTCTTACACCATAAGGTGGAGCTCTTTTTAGGAATATAAAAGACAATTTCAAAAGTGAAAGAGGGGACTGGAATACTAGCTGAAGAAGGGAAGACTGCAACAGGGAACTGAAGGGAAAAAGGGCCTTGCATCATGACTGGATTTTCTTTCTAGTGCTTTGGGGACAGGGAAGTGAAGTGGCAGATTGTGTCTGTCTTTTGCTGAAATCCTGGATGATGGTATTTTGTGGAATCAGGAGAGAAGTCTGAAACCAGTAGTTCCACGCCTGCATATGATTCAGCAAGAAAGGAGTTCCTTTGGGCCCAGTACAGAGATGCCATAGATGATTACCAGAGTTCTGGTAGGTGATTTTCCTACTTTTCTCATCAGAAGAACCATGATGCTTAGTCACTAGGATATTCTGGATGGAGTGGTGAGAGGCTTTGGCCATCATTTTATATTTTTATAAGATTGTGGATTTCCTCCCCTAAATGCTTTGTGGATTAGAAATAACTTGGATCCATATGAGCTACAACTTGGGGCCCCATCATGCTGGCAGCAAGACTGTAAGTAGTCACTGGCCAGTAAACAGGGTAGAATAGAGTGTTTCATAGTTGGTCTTTTTATAATTGATCAAGGGGGCTGAGGGTGTTAGTACTGCTCAATGACATTGCATTTCTCATATTTGTATTGTTGCATTATAACTCTTCATTGTTCAATGGCATTCCATTTTTCTCGTGTTGGTACTGTTGCCTTCAAGAATTTTGCTGCTCAATGACATTGCATTTTCTCATATCTGTATTGCTGTAACTCTGTTATTGCCTAATGACATTGCATTTTTTTCTCCTGTGTTTGTATTGCTGCATTATAAAGCTTTACTGCTCAGTGATATTGCCTTCTTTGTGCATGTTTGAATGTCAAGACCTTTTCTGTTGAGTTCTGGAGAAGAGGGTGGATGTATTTTTTTATTGCATGCATATCTCTCTTTGCCTTATTGCTAACTGGTGAACTGTCAAAATAATTTGTTTGTGGATGTGCTATTCCTTTTTTAAGCTAGATGTGTCACCTAGAAAAAAATCTATCATTCTTGCCACCTTGGTGTGTTGGGCCTAACAGGGGTGTCACCAGAGTCAGGTAGGAAGGAACCCATATCTCTTCAGCTACACCTGCGGGTGCACTTCATTAATATCTACTAAGGACATTACTTTTGTCATGTTAGGTGCCCATGGAGGAGTGGATATGGTATTGTATATGCAGTTCTGAATTAACAGAATGACTAAGAATGCATTGAGGCAGACCTGGGGAAGGGTTATGGAACAATTGTTTGCATTGGTGATGGGTTTGGTAGCAGAACATGAATGTACTATGTAGATGATATCTACATTACATTTATACTGATGAAGACAGGATAGCTTTGAGGAGATGGCTGTTGGAAATGCGTTATGGTGGAGTCAAGTTTAATGCATATGTCTTTGGGAATGTGAATCAGTTGAAAAGTGAAGGAGAAGGTGACTAAAGTCTGAGAAAGGATCTTTTTTACTAGGAAGGTTATGAAGAGCTAAGAATTCTGCACACTGAGGGTGAGAGGAAGGAAAGGAAATGAAGTGAAGGTGTTTGGTTTCATGTTTATAAGCGGAAAAGGAGACAACAGTTACCTACAGTGTTTTGTAGTGATTAATTCTCATATTTAAATATGAAGAGTGAATGAGATGAAGGGAAAGGGGAGTAGAAAAGAAGCAGAGTTCAGGTCAGACAGTGGGAAAGTGTGAGAAGAAGCTGTAAGAGGAAACAATACAACTCAGCTGTAGCAAAGACATTCACCCCAGGGATCACTTCTGTTGCTCTGCTTGACAGGGGCACAGGAAAATAATATTCTTGAGTGGCAAAAGCTAGGATACCATTTGGGTAGGCTTATATAGACCCCAGGGCCGATAGCCTAGTACCTACCTATAAACCTATGAACCTTTGAATTGGCATAGAGGCTGCATTTCTGCTTGGGATTTGGTTTGTAAATAATGTCTGCAGGCAGTACACAGCAAGAATGTAAAATACCAGTGCCTCTCTATCCACGGATAAACGGAAAACAATGTGTACACCGAGCCACGGTGGGGGATGAAGCACCCCCATTACTTCCTGTTCCTTGTAGGAATGATGATAGTAATGATGCAACCTCTCAGAAATGAAAGGTTTGATACTGCATGTCCTAAAACTTCAAGGAATGAGCTGAAAAAAAGTGAATTGTGAATCTTGCTGTTACACTTTTCAAGTGTTTGTGCCCCTGCAGCAGTATAGCACTTTTGTAACTTATCTGTACTAACTTAGGGGGAATAACTGGAGATACTGCAGCCTTAGATTTAGTATGTATCCCCTCTTTCACACTTGCAGTTTTGCATTTACAAGGATTGGAGTTACGATCATAACAATTTCAGCAGGCACCGTGACTGTGACGCATGCTAGGAAGAAATCCCATAAAATAACCCAAAGGTGTCAAAAATTGTTAGATATGTTGGGGAAGCATAGCTAGGCTTAAATATGCCCCTCTGAGGTCATTATTCTAGTAATCATCAATGACCCTATGAACTTATAGGATGTTGTACCCTCTGGAGACTCCCCATTCCTTGAAGAATGATGAGAGTGGAGATGGACATTGGGAAGATATAGTACCCTTTGGTGCCTACCCATAATTTGCAGAACAGGATGGACAGTAATACATACTAGGAGCATTTAGTACCCTCTGGTGCCTCCTTATTTTTTGAGAAACAGCATGGCTGGGATGCATTCTGGGTACTCTCTTATGCCCCCCATTCATTGAGGACCAATGGAGACAGTGATGCAGGCTGGGTGATTGCAAAACCTTTCAGTGCCTCCTCATTCTTGCAGGAAAGGTGTACACAGTGATTCATTATGGGACAATAATGTAGCTTCTGGTGCCTCCCCATCATTGAAAGAACAGTACAGGCAGTGATGTAGGCTGGGAGGCTGTAATACCCACAGTTGGCTCCCCAGTCTTGGAGGAGAAGAGTGGCAGAGATGCATACTTGTAAGATGTAATGTTTTACAATGCCTCCCCATTCCCGGGGCAGAGCTGTATGCCTCGAAGATTTAGCAGTCCTTTCCTTGAAGGTAGGGTGTGGGCAGACACATGTGATTGGAAGATGGGACTCCCACACCAATGTGTTGGGAAGGAGAGTGCAGAGAGTTATGTGAGCTGGTGTACCACCCCTCCCTTAGGTGCCTCCTCTTCCTTTTAGGAAGTATATGGGCATTGATACATATGGAGTGCATGTAACACCCTCAATACTCCTCTTCTTTGAAGGATGGAAGAGGCTGATTTTTCATGTTTAGATGATGGGGAGCCCACGAGCGCTTGACCTTTCTTGGTAGAATGATGCTGGAGGTTATTTTTGCTGAGGGAACTTTCTTTGGAGAAAATGCATGTATTCAGGAGGTCTGTGTTTATGTTATCCACATTCCAAATAGGATAGGTGGAAGCTGATGTAATTTCATATCCAATTGCTGTCCATTAGAGGGAATAAGCTAGGCATGCATCTTCAGATATGTGACTTTGTGTGTTCTGATCTCAAGTGTGACTATAGCCATACACTCTCAATCACTGTCCAAACAGTTGCCATTCCATGGTCTATACTCTGTTGAATAAGCTGTGACACCAGATAAGGTCAACCAGCGTCCAGCATTGCCAAGGAGTATGCTTGTGAGATGGTCCTGAGTAGCAGATGAAGCAAAAGCGTACAGCTGTATAAAACAAGGAATTCCTGAGGTCTCTGCAGATGAACTGAAAGTAGTAAAATGGAGGAAGAACAGATGCATGGGGGAGGTGGCATTTGTGCAGTTATACCTTGGGCATTTAGTGCTGACTGCATGCTTATTTTTTCTGTTAAACAGCATATTTCATTTGATTGCAGCAAAAAGGCCTTTCCAAATATTCCATGGACTTTATTAAACAGTACACTAAGCCACTTGTCATCTATTTTGACACATAGGTTTATCAGCATACAGAGTTAACCAAATATCAACACAGTATAATCAGCTGTTCCTGGTTATCTGGCAGCATAGACATATGTGACATAGTTTGTGTGGACAGTAATTAGAGGTTTAGCATGCAGTATTGGCAGTGATTCATGCATAATAATAAAACATTCATTCATTTTCTGATTACACAGTTAATCCATTCTGGGGTAGTAGGGTACAGGGTGTTCTCCAGGTGCAAGGCAGAGAAACTAATTCTGGGCACGATGCCAGTGTGATGATGTGAGGTATTGCCAGCTATGCCAGGAATAGTAGGGCAGTAGATGTGTAACATATGCCAACAGAGTTAGATGGAATTTTGTAAAGAATAATATGTCATTTGTATATCTAACTGATTTGTACAGATGCTTGCATTTAAAAATGTATTTGTAAAGTTGCTTCTGTTAAAACGCATTAACAGTGTGCTCTGCTGGACAGAAAAAGAAATGTACATGCATTATTGTAACTGTTTAAATGTATATGTTTTAATAGAGGACATTGGAAGATAAATGGTTAATCTCAAACTTTGAAAAATAGTAAGAAATTAAATTACTGGGGCTAGGCTATAAACATGTTATCTGACAGTTTTGAATGAAGCCAGAGATACAATGTCTGTAAGAAGTATGGTTCATTAGCTGCTATAGGAAGAGTGGAAGTGTTTTATGGTTTTATGACTTCCAGGAGCTGCAGCAGGTTTTAGCAACACTCTTTCTCTGTGTATTATTGACACATAGGTGTTAAATCCTGGCAGTTTCTAGCAATGGGGGGTACAAGGGAACCAAAAGTCAGATTACCAGATGTATGTAATGTCATTCTGTAATCCATCACTAAAATAATGTTTAATACTAGGTGAGACTGAAGTCTCAGGGCAGCCTGTTTTTTTAACCTGACATCGAAGGATCACTCACATACTTCATCTTGCCTTGCTCTAATAAGTGACCAGGGAATAGTAACTCTTGAGATCAGTCAGGAAAATATAGTAAGATTAGTTAAGTATTGTTTTTCTATAACTGTGTGAACCTGTCCACCTGTGTTATTTTTCATATTTCCTGTTATTGAAATTCTGGTGTCTATTCTAAGTAGATGTTTAGTATTTTCATGTTCTTTTATTATTTTTTTTCTTAAATATATTTAAACGTTCATTGTGGCTGGTCTTTTAGAGAATATTTTAATCTCTGAGAGTACTTATATATATTTGGTGACAGCTCTGGCCACTACTGAAAGCATTACCACATTGGCCAAAGATTACCGTTTGTATTAATATTAATTTCACTCAGTATACTAGGGTACCCTCATAAGAGCCTTGCAGTAGCTGGCTTTGGGGTGTCTGGTGGCAGTGTAACTACCTTATAGTCTGGGCAGAAGGGGGCATAGCTAGTAAATCTGTACTAGCCTTTCCCAGGTGTGTGTGTGTGTGTGTGTGTGTGTGTGTGTCTGTGTGTGTGTGTGTGTGTGTGTGTGTGTGTGTGTGTGTGTGTGTGTGTGTGTGTGTGTGTGTGTGTGTGTGTGTGTGTGTGTGAGAAAAATCAACTCTCAAAGCGTGCATGTGTCAGCTACTTGGAGAAGGGTCATGAAGCACTTGTCTCACAGAGAGGGAGCTGGAGGATTTGGCTTGGACACTCAGCTGAAGATTCAACCCTATAGCTGTGCCATTGGTGAGTCTCACTGGGGTGCTGTGGAGAGACACCCAGACCCCGGACTGAGTGTGCTTCCTGTGTGCTCTTAAGGGAGATTGTGCTTGATGCAGAGAGCTGCATATGGAAATAATGAGTGTATCCATTTTTGTTCCAGGTAAATGTCCCTCTCCAGTGTCAGTGATGAGGATTGAGGCTCCTGATTACTGGCCCAGAGTGGAGATGTTACAACCAATCTATCAAAAGATTTGTACACACTCCCTTACACCATGCATACCTATGTTTAGTTTGGAAGTTCCTCAATTCACTTGCAGAATGTTTTTGAAGGTAGGAGGAAAGTGAGGTATCTAATATGCACCCAAGTGGAGTCAGGGAAGAAATGTAGACTATACACAAAATGCACCACAGCTGAGACCTGAACCTAGAAATCACTCACTGTAAAGCAGCAATGCTAACTGCTGCACAACTGTACCACCCACAATGAAAAAATGTGCTCATACAGATTCTCAGTTAAATAAATTCCATCAAACATGTTCTCACTTAGGTATAACTTATTGTTGTTATGCATGTGTAGGATATGCCCTGCAATTAACTCTTCTGTTCACTGAGACCTCAAGGCTCCAGTAACTGTGTCAAAGTATTTTACAAATCCCAAGCTGCGTAACTTCTATGTGCCCTGGTCCCACACACAGTCAAGAAGGTCTGACTGTTATCTGTATAATGGTTTATACACGTTTTGCTGAAGATGTGTAATACTTCCTCTCCTGCACACTTGTTGACTTGACAATGAAGGCCAAATAATTGTGTCCTCCAGCTATGACTGTCGTTTCAGTGAGGGAGTTCCCCTTGCAGCTGAGAGAAAGAGTGTTCTTTTATTTTTTTGAATGCTAATATATTGCCAAAAAGCTTATATTGTTTGTGTATTTGAATTTTATTCCACATATATATATATATATATAGAGAGAGAGAGAGAGAGAGAGAGACGGCATATAAAAACACCTTAATTCAATAACAATATGTCCATTTACCTCTGAACTTTCAAACAACCACTAACCTACTAATCTCTCTCAGCATATAGATGCAGTGAGAAGTATCATCACCTCTCAACAAGAGGTTCTTTGGTTCGGCTCTCATCTGGGTTACCTTCCCTGAAGAGTCTGATACCCTTATTGTGTTTGCATAGAGTTTCTCTGGTTACTACAGTTTCCTCCAACATCCAAAGATATGTGTGTGTGTGTGTGTGTGTGTGTGTGTGTGTGTGTGTGTGTGTGTGTGTGTGTGTGTGTGTGTGTGTGTGTGTGTGTGTGTGTGTGTGTGTGTGTGTGTGTGTGTGTGTGTGTGTGTGTGTGTGTGTGTGTGTGTATTACAGAAGAAAGGCCTGACAATCTACTTCCTTTCTCTGCTTGCCTGGTAGAATGGTGATGGCTCTTCATAGGGTTGCTAAAGAATTCAGATACAGTTCAACAACAATAGATGGGACAAATCTGTCTCAAAGCCTGTGATGGTATATACATCACTGTGTCTCACCAGAGCATTCACTGCATACATATGTGAAGGCTGCCAGCCTAGCTAGATAGAATTTTGTAGATGATTCTGTCATTGTAAATATTAATATAATCCACAGGCTTGTTCTCTTAAATGTAAAGAAACTGTGTTAAATGTTGAACTTCAAAAATGTAACCACAGTGTACTCTGCTGGAAGAAAACTGTTAAGTAAAGAATTACAACTGTGTTTAATCTCAAAGCTCAGAGACAGGATGTCTAGGCTAGGAAATTATTTCTATTGTTATTAAGACAGAGTTAATTACTAGATTTTACATGTAAAAATGTCTTTTATTCCTGTGCCTTCCTGGCCAGGTGCCCTTACAGAGAAATGTAAATTTTGAGTTTCTGTTAGTCTTGAACTAAAGTGATAGATTTTTGTTTAACCAAAAATATATATATATATATACTATCTTGTTTGCTCGTTTCCTGCCTTTCCTAGCTAGTATAGTCCAGATCCCAGGCTTTGCTGGTTTCAGGACTTTATTTTCTGTGTTCAGAGCTATCCAGAGCTTGTTGTGGTAGAGGGTAGTCCTACTGCTTACCAGTGGGAGTGGTGAGCATTGTACTGCCTGTCTAACACTAGAAGAGTGGTTTCCAGCTCTGAAATTGTAATTGTAGCCATTTTGGGCTGATTTCTATAATTTTAGCCATTTTGGGCTGATTTCTATCTCTTTCAACTTTCTGGCTTAAAAACACACATGTTTGCGCATTTTTCGCATTGTGCAGCACCGCGGGGCTACTGTTAAACTATTCCAGGTTCCAGAAAGTCTGCTCTTCAAATTTTCCCTTAGAACTAGCTGGTTTCTCAGTACAAGCACTAAAATATGAACCCCTGTGACTAGCACTTGCTCTAGAACCTGCTGGAAAGCACTAGGAAGCATTAAACTGATACAAGCACTCAACTCTCCTTGTTAATAAGGAGAAATTAATCGCAGGCACTAAACAGCCTAAAATTGCAAAGTACCTTGCAAAGGTAAGGGAAAACAGCTCTTTGTACTTTACAAAAAAACACCTAAACAGGCATGTCCAAGGGTCAGCTTCCGGGGATTTCTCCTGTCCACCTGGTGAGTTTGGGCATACTGAGACAATGCAGCAACTGCCTCATGTACACAGACAACCCTTTCCACCCACCATCCAACACTACAACCTGTGAGAGATGCACTTACATAGCCAAACTGGAAGCAAAGCTCTCTCCAGCCAAGATTGTGCTAGACAGTCAAGAGGAGAAGGTTAACATCTGCACTACACCTCAAGCAACACATAGCCCTTCAAAACCCACACCATCAACACCCACACATAGCAACATCAAACCCACATATGCGGAGGCCCTTAATATTAACCTGCCCAAGCAAAAAGGACCTCTGAAGCTGAAATGAAAACAAACACCAGTCAAAACCAAAGTGACACATAGCTCACAACACCAGTGTGCCACCCAACAACAGCCCCTAAGGCAAGACAACGTACCCAACACTTTAGCCATAGGTGACTCTATAGTCAGGCACACTGATGTCCTACTCACCAGGCTGAACAAGGAGAAAATTACAGTCAGCTGCCTGTCGGGTGCCAGGATCTGCCACATAATGCATGCACTCAGGTCACTCTACAACAAGTACAAATATGACTCTGTCACTGTCCATGTTGGAGTGAATGACTTGAGACGTACCTCCCTGGACTACATGAAAAGAGACATGGAAGAGCTCTCGGATCATGTGGCCCAGGCAGGTATGACCCTAGCCCTGAGTAGCATCCTGCCTTCGCCCAGAATGATACCACAGTATAAGGACAAAATGATTGACTTCAACAATTGGCTAAGCTTCTGGTGTCATTCAAAGGGGCTCCAGTATCTGTCTGCCTGGGAAGACATGATCGACAAACCACGATGCTTAGCCAGAGATGGTCTGCACCTTTCACCCCTGGGATTCAGGTTACTGGCAAAAGCTCTTGCCACCCCTATAGTGCCTTTTTTAGGCAAGGTTCAAAGGACAAAACCACCACCATAACAGATACAAGCATGCAAAATCTGAAGGTAATGCTACTCAATGCTAGAAGTCTAAACATCAAAATGGACACTCTCGAGGCACTCCTAAAAATGGAGAACATTGATATCTGTGCAGTAACTGAGATCTGGTTCAAGGCTCAAGAGAGAGCACCCCTGCATTACCAGGCTACAACTCTTACCACACTTTTCGGCCACCAAACCAAGACCGAAACACTAAAGGTGGAGGAGTGTCCGTATTCACCAAGGATATTCACACCTCCAGGCTAGTTGCCCAACACAATGCATCTGAAATTCTCCAGGTGTAACTAACACTAGGTAAGACTGCAATCCAAATTGTAGCTTGCTACAGATCTCCCACCATGCCCCAATATTCTCACTACACCTTTCTAAACATACTGGAAAATATTAAGATACAACCAAACACCCTAATACTGGGTGATTTCAACTACCCTGCCATTAACTGGGAAAGCTACTCAGGTACCAACACCTTTTCCCAACGGTTCTTGGAATTCATAAATTCCAACGCCCTGGATCAACTAATCCATTGTCCCACCAGGGGCTCCAATATCATAGACCTGGTCATTATCAACATGAGAGATAGATGCTCCACACCAGTGGTCACACCCTCATTGGTCAGGTCTGACCATAATCTAATCACCCTTGACATCCACATCCCACCCCCACCCCTCAGTAAAGAAACCTCCGTAAAAAACTTCTCCAAAGCCAACTTCATGCTACTCATGTCTGAAGTGACAAACTTCATGACACCCATGCAGACGGGAGCTGAAAGTTCGACTGCTGAATCCTACACTAAGGTACTGTATGAGCACATCCACTCATGCATGAATCATGCCATCCCAAATAGAACCAAGACGCTCTCCTCCAAAAAAAGGAAGCCAATCTGGTGGTCCCCTGCCATAAACAAACTATACAACAGAAGAAAGAAACTGTTGCAGAAAAGAGGAAAATCCCAGGATGCAAAAAACTCCCTTACCAGCCTCAGTAAGAAGCTGAGATCCTCATAAAATCCTCCAAAGCTAGTTACGAAAATAAAATTGCCAAAGATTCCAAAGACAACCACAAGGCATTCTATAGTTATGTCAAGAATCTAAATGGCAATGCTCAGATATGCTCTGAGCTACAACAGAATGGCATTAAATATACTGATCCCAAGGATATTGCCAGTATCCTGGCAGATTGATTTAGCGCCAACTTCACCCCCCTCTCACCCCCTAAAGGGCCCATCTCAATACCAAAGGATTGCCAAATTCCAGTAATGACTGCCACACAGATAGAAACAGTACTCTCCAAAGCTAAGAATACAGCATACATGGGAACAGATGACATCCCGGGCTGTGTACTACATGAACTACAAAATGAACTGGCACCTCACCTAAGTGTCATGTTTAATCATAGCCTCACCTCAGGCTTTGTGCCCACTGAGTGGTGCACAGCTACAGTTATCCCACTCCACAAGGGGGGATCTACCTTGGATTCCAGGAACTACCGTCCTATCAGTCTGATGAGTCTGATCTGCAAGGTAATGGAACGCATTATCATGGAACTTATAAACAAAGACATTGGCAACCTTCAAACACTGGACCCCACCCAGTTTGGGTTCGTGAAGGGCTGATCTTGTCTCCTGAACCTAACAGACTTCTTCGAATCAGTCTCCAGAGCTGTGGATGAGGGTAAGGTAGTCCACACAGCCTATCTGGACCTCGCCAAGGCCTTTGACACCACCCCCACTCTGGAATCATAGATACATTTACTAAGCTGGGCATAAATCCCTACATCACTCGATAGGTTGCCAACTGGCTTACTGACAGAACCCAGACTATAAAAGTAGCTGACTCTAAATCCAGCTCCAGACAAGTGACAAGTGGAGTACCTCAGGGTTCAGTCCTGGGGACCGCTCTTGTTTGGCATCAACTTCTCTGAAGTACAGGCCAACACTAAGGGACTCTGGCTAACAAAGTTTGCAGATGACTGCAAACTGGGAGCCATTATTGAATCCCCAAATGATGTGGATATTCTAGAAAAGAGCCTTACAGAAACAGATGGTTGGTGCCAGAGCCATGGGGTCAAGCTTAATGCCAAGAGATGTACAGTTATCCCCTTTGGGAAAAACCATATACCCATGAATTACCACATAGGTGGCAGTACACTAAACACCAAAAGTGTGATGAGAGACTTAGGGACACAGGTGGACAGTGGTCTCACTTTCGATAACCACATCGCCATAACAGTCAGGAAATCCTTCTATGTAGCACACCTCATCACTAAGGGCTTTTCATCCAGAAAAAAGAAGGTCATTGTCCCACTGTATGTATCCCTCATTAGACCCATTATAGAGTACAATGCCCCATTTAATATGTACCTCACAAGACAACTGCAACAGCTGGAAAGGCAGCAGAAATACCTCACTAAAAGAATCACAGGCCTAAAGCAGATGCCCTATGCTGACCGTCTAAAAAAACTCCACCTATACTCTGTGGCTTATCGTCTACTCAGAGGCGATCTCTGTTTAACATACAAGGCCATGTCAAATCTTGAGCTATTGAACATGCTCCACTTAAAGAAATCCCAATCCCTCAGAGCCACACACTCCAGGGATCTAAACCTTGTCATCACAATGAACAAAACATGCTGGAGGGATAGGTTCCTGACCCGGAGACTCCCCATACACTGGAATAGACTGCCCATATATGTCAAGCAGAGTGCCTCCTTGGCCGTCTTCAAAGGGAACTTGACGATTGGATGGGAGATAGGAAATTCACCCCAGGGGTCACGTCAGTCACCCTGCTAGACAGGGGTCCAGGGAAGTAAATACTGTGGGAAGAAATATCCAGGGAATTGTTATGGCTAGGCTTGTATCGGCACTAGGGCCGATAGCCTAGTACCATCCTATGAACCTATAAATAATGTAATGTGAAAATGACTCAGCATTACTGGATGTTTATCAATTTAAGGCTTTCTGAGAGAGAAAGATGAGAGCATTTTGTATTTTGTCTGAACGTGAACACATCAGCTTACCAGCACTCTGCCTTGTAGGTAAAGTTATTTAGTATTACTTAGTATTTCTCTTAGTGGTAGATGGAATATAGCCAGATTAGTTTAGCTGTTTACTATATTTATGTCAGACTATCCTATCTCTGAAAAGTTGTAGGAAAACCAAAACTCAAAAGGCAGGACAATGTACTGGCATAGGTCCTCTGATGTAGAAAAGGTTGCCTTTTCTCTGGTTTCAGCTGTTACACAGATTTGTTATGTTACCATCACTTTGTAAGTTCTAATGTGGACAAGAATCTTGTCTTCCCAAATCTTTATATTAGTTCAGCAACCTCATGCCTGAACTTTTGCCACGCTATGCAGCTTCCTAAAGTCAGTATCGAACCTGATTGTTCCATCAGACTTTGAGAATAATATTAAGGGGCTGGTTCACTCCCTTTTTGAGTCCTCTATCAACCCCCGTCTTGAGCATTTTTGTACATCATTTTGCACAGTCAGTCTTTGTGACTCTTGTATTCTGCAAGGTTTTCATTTTACATTTTCTCCTCAATTAGTTGAAAGCACTTCTTTACTTCTTAATCGAAACATCCTTATCTCTTGTTTTTGTGGCTTAAATATTGTGGCATAGAAGCATCCTTATCTCTTGTTTTTGTAGCTTAAATACTGTGGCATAGAAGCATCCTTATCTCTTGTTTTTGAGGCTTAAATATTGTGGCATAGAAGCATCCTTATCTCTTGTTTTTGTGGCTTAAATATTGTGGCATAGAAGTCTTGGTTTTCTTTCTTCAGCAGAACCATCAGTTTCTGCCATCAAGCTAATGAGGCCTGTAATTTTTTCAGTGTTGTCAAGAAGACTGATATGCTATCTCTCTTTTGGTCTTCTCTTACCAGTCTGTCTAACTGTATAGTTTCTGTCATTATTCTTTGATTATATATTTCCAAGGGACCCTGCATCTTACCCAAAAATCTGTTTTCTGTGTAGGGGATCAAAATTAATGCTTGGTCCCCAGCATTGAACCCCTGGTCCTTTCATTTTTATTATACATCCCTTGTTATGTGGCCTGAGCTCTTTCCGCTTATTCTTGTATAATGGATACTACCTCTTTTAATATATCTTGTTGGTTGGTGTTGCATATCATGAAACTTTTATTTTTTTCTTTTCTTCTCAAGTTTCTTTGGCAATATCTAAAGCCCATGAGGATGTCTGACATTAATTAACTCAAAAGGTTTGAACCCTGACATTGCTTAGGGTACTTCCGTAATCACAAACAATAAGCCTGGTATTAACAGACCCCACGTTTTACCATCTTCCACCATGGACTTTAATGTGCAGTTAAAATATTCCACTAAATAGCTGTCTGGGGTTGGTAGACTGAGGATTTCAATTGCCTGACCTTAAAGCATTTGTATGCTTAATGCATTATTCTGTACCTAACTGGAGTTCTTTATTAATGGAGTCCCCTGGTTAGAAAGCACTTCCTTACGTTTTCTTAATCTGAAGAATAATAACATTAACTTACTAGCTTTAGATTTAGCATTAGCCTTAAATCACAGTGTATTGAAACCCATTGTTTGATTATATATATATATATATATATATATATATATATATATATATATATATATATATATATATATATATATATATATATATATATATATGGGTCCCCTTCAGTAGATCGAACATATAACAAGTTCGAACCTCATATGGCCGAGATCATATGTTCGAACTTGTAAATGTTCGATTGGATTGAATGGAGATCTCCGTACAATGCGGAACAGGAAGAATTCCCTTTTCCGCAATGTAGTGCGATCTCGGGTTGGTATATTTAAGTAAGGGGGGTGTGGGGGGTGCAGGGGGGCTATGCCCCCCTGCTACAGATGTTCAATTTTGATTTGTGTTTTTTTTTTCTTTTTTTACTTCAGTGTTTGAACTATTACAAGTTCGAACATATGGTCTCGGCCATATGTGGCTTGAACTTGCAATATGTTCAATCTACTGCAGTAGATCCATATATATGTATATATATATATATATATATATATATGTATATATATATATATATATATATATATATATATATATATATATATGTGTGTGTATATATATATATATATATATATATATATATATATGTATGGGTCTACTGCTTTTAGTCGAATTTCATTTGGTCGAAAATGATTTCAGGCAGCCCACTTTACTGAAACCTCATTTGGCTGAAAGCACATTTGGTCGAATTACATTTGGTCGAAAATGGTATTAAGCCCCTGCCCCACTGCAGTGTGACCCTGAAGTGAGAATATAAAGTTGGGGGGAGTGGGAGCCACAGCCCCCCACATTGGGGGGTGGGGGGCATAGCCCCCCACTTTTTGCAACACATGTTTACTTATGTTATATGTTTTAATGTATTTTTAATGGATAAACATGTATATAATAGTGCATAAACTGCAATTATGTGGGGGGGCAACACCCCCCACACCCCCCCAATGTGGGGGGGATGTGCCCCCCACCCCCCTAACTTGATATTCTCACTCCAGGGTCGCACTGCAGTGGGGCAGGGGCTTAATACCATTTTCGACAAAATGTAATTCGACCAAATGTGCTTTCAGCCAAATGAGGTTTCAGTGAAGTGAGCTGCCTGAAATCATTTTCAACCAAATATAGTAGATCCATATATATATATATATATATATATATATATATATATATATATATATATATAATTGTTGTTGTTGTTTGTCTTTCAGCTTTTTCTGATTAGGGGTCACCACAGCGGAACTCCCGTCCGCTAATGATTGGCAGTAGATTTTCACGAACGCCGAGTTGCCAGCTCGACATTCAACCTTTAACAAAGGCACGCCCATTTACGCATGTGTTTCAAATGCCCACCCAACCGCGGGGAGGACATGCAGACTTCATACAGAAGGCACTCCCTACGAGAATACAACTATAATATAATTAAAATTAAAGAATTTTTAAAACCTGGGCAAAGGGCTGTCTTCTGGAATTCAAGGCATCTAGCCTGATGTTCTTAATTTCTTTCATTATTACTGGCCAGTTAAACCTTACTAGGATACATACATTAGTCTTGTCCACTCTTAGCAGTCCTCTTAATGCATAACATGTTCTAATCTCATTACTAGTTTCCTGAAAGGTTTAGACATTAATAGCCGATGTACTATTTCCTTGATGTCCTTATGTCCTCTGTAACATAAGTCATTCGTAACTTGAAGTACAGGTAGGAAGTGGGAACATTTTGTTCAGCATTTTCCCCTAAAACTCTACCTATATTTCCCTTACACTGCTGAAAGTGGCATCCTTCCGTTGTGATTTTTTTAAATATTATCCAGCTTACTTGGAGATGATCCAGCTGTACAGTTTTCTCAGTGTCAGCCTGTTATGAGATAGAAATCCCTGCCTCTGCGCCTTTCGACACAAGCAATTAAGTCTAAGCATCTAACCATTCTCCTATGAAAGGCACGTCACCAACAATATTCAGTATCATTTACTATTTGTGTATCGTATTCCTTTTTTCGAGTTCTTTTCCTATATGAACCAGGTGCATAGAATCAGCATTCTTCTGCTTAAAGATTCCTTTATTTTGGCTCAGCTGGAATGACATTAAGGCTTTATTCAAGGTCACCTTTTTGCTCAGTATACACTAACCTCTTATTTTCTTCTCTATGCTGCTGTCCCTCTGTCTCACTGTGAGCACCACTCTCTCAACTTCTTTTTTTTCTTTTCTAGTTTGGTCTCCCTTTACAAAGGCTTTATCTTCAGTTTTACTTTTGTTCCTTATTAGAGGTAACAATTGCCTAACGTCATCCCTATTTGAGTTTTCTGTCTTACCCTGACAGATGTGCATTTAAAACTCTCACCGATGCTGTTTTGTCCTCTTTAACTACACTAGTAAAGCCTTTCCTATTGATATGTTTCTTTTTTCAGCATTTACCTGCTGATGCTTAGAATTCCACATTTTTGGTATTTTGTTTAAAGTTAAGAATTCTACCTCAGGTTGTGCATTAACTTACTTCCTAACATAATTCCCTTTGAATATATCCCATCACTGAGTGATTCCTTCTCTTCAGTTATGCTAGTGATTTCAACTCTTTGTTCTACAGTGACAGCTCTTCTTTCTGGTTTATCAACTTTAAGATTGCAATATTTTACTATATAACTCATTTTCTTCAACTGCATCTGTTTTTACAAGCATCTGCTGAAAAATAGGTCCTGCCCAGTTGCAATATCTTGGTTAATGAAATAAAGAAAGAAACAAAAAATACAATAAAATAAAATAAGAATGCAGTACAATAAAGTAAATATAATAACATGAGTGCTTCTTCTAAACAGAAGATAACATCTGGTAGGTTTAAGAAAAATAAAATGCATCCTCATCAGTAAATACTCAGTAAGGTGATGCACTGTATTTATAAAGCAGCTATGCCAGAATCCTGGCAGTGGATATTTCTTATTGCCAGCAGCATAAACAAACATTTCAAATATTTCTTTATACGACTGCAACTGGACAATCCAAGTGGACAAGTAAGGATGTAAGAACAATGTTTCTTCTTTGCTTCTTTTACTTTGCTATCTCAAATGTTGCTGTCTCAGAAATGACAAAGCTTTGTTATAAATTGTTTTCCAGGAGAAGTAGAAATAATTCAAACATTCATAAAGCACTGAGGTCCATATCTGGAAAATGATAACCTTACATGTTTAAACTTTCATGTATGCACAATAAATGTCTGATGGTCTATTTGATTATGGCTACTAGGTTAAGAACCTCATGGTGTTCAGTGCTTAAAGGGGCATGTTTTTGCCCCCCACAGTTGACCGTCACCTGCTCATAGTGGCCTCTCCTTGATCACTGGGTTTATGTACCAGAGAAGGATGTGCAATAGGCTTTGCTGGAATATCATCCCATTCTGTGGCAACTCAACTACAGCTCCCCCCAAGGACAGTGCTAATTGTGTATCCCTGGCCACCACCATGGATCAAATGTGAGATATGTACAAGCAAGTGCAGACCCCCAGGATGAGCACACCCCATCTTCACTGCGTATGCTGTAAGTCATCTGAGCTGTTAAATGAACTGTGGTCACTTTGGATGAAACCAGGGTTCTGCCCATCTATGTGAACTCTATGCCATCAGCACAAGCACCTAAAAGGACATTTCCTTGTTTAGGATGTTATTAACTGTAGAATCAAAAATGAGTTGAGAATAGCAAGAAATGCTAACTACAAGACATTTTGATCATACCAACAGTGAAATAATATATTTCATGAGTTGTGGTTGTTTACCATCTAAATTATATTTTGGTGAAATGGCATGAGAATTGCATCTGAAAATTTTAGAAAACCGCAGCGATATATGAAACAAGTCTTGTAGGAGTCCTGTGGGAATGCACTTCTGAGAGCCTCTATCCTACAAGTAAGAGTTATTATAATTTAGGGTAATATATCAACTGGGCGGCCACGGTGGTGCAGTGGTTAGCATTGCCGCCTCACAGCAAGAGGTTCTCTGGTTCGATCCTCGGCTTGGGTGCCTTCTGTGTGGAGTCTGCATGTCCTCCCTGTGGTCACATGGGTTTCCTCCAGGTGCTCCGGTTTCTCCCACACCCCAAAGACATGCTTTAGGTGGATTGGACACTCTAAATTGGCCCTAGGCATGACTGCATGCCTTCTGTGGAATGTTGGGCGTCGGGCTGGCAACTCGACATGGTAAAACTCCACTGCCAATCATGAGCAGACAGGTGATCCGCTTTGGCAACCCCTAACCGTGAAATGCCTAAAGAAGAAGAAGAAGGGTAATATATCAGCTACCAATTAACCTACCATTAAAAGATGTAAAAAAGTAAAACAATACAAAGCCTGAGGTGTACTGAAATTCAGAATTTTGATAACAAATGGTCTAAATAACTGAGTACTTTGGAAGTACAGTTACTTTTCACTGTGCAACCTGTATATGACCCAAATAGTGCAGCATAATGCAGAGCATCTGTTTGTATATTGGCGGCTGATTTATTTATAGACACAATGACCCTGTACCACAAATCCTGCCTCCAATTACTCAACATCGTATGTGTGAAACAGCACATATTGAGGCTGTGTATTGTGGACACCTCCTGTAGATTTTATAGGTTGAAAATGTCATAATAAATACATCTGTAAGAAAAGTGAAATATGTATCTTTAGAAAGCTATCCATGGTTTTCCCTATTTTAATATGTTGTTGCTCAGATAATAAAATTGTTATCTGTCTTTAAAAGTTGAAAATTGCAATAGTTAAAATGTATTATTGAGGAAATTTAATATATAAAGAAGTGCTTTGCAGCATATTTCTGATGATTTCTGGGAAGGCATCAGCTGAAGTACAAAAGTAATCGAAGTAAGGACATATTTTTATTTCCTCTTGTTTGTTCATATGGTTTGTCCAGTTGTCCACATTTTATATATATTTTTATATACATTTTATATATTTTTTAAATAAAGAGGTTCGTCAGGAAGCTGGAGAGGTAAACCAGAAGTGTCTAGTGAAGTAACGCAAACATTGGGGGTTGGGGACTGGCATGATGGTTAAAGTAATTACCTCAGTTAGTTACATTTGAACATTTTCTGTATACAGAAATGAAATAAAGCAGATGACAACAAATATACTGAAATACTGATGCCCTGCCAATGAGTTAAGGTGTTTAAGATTTTTTGTTAACCATTATTTGCTTCCCTGCTGCACCACAGAACTACCATTAGCTATGGCTCAGTTGGTTGTTTATTCCTTCCTGCAGCAGGCAGACAGCTGTTATCAGCTTTAGCTGGGTGGCTATGATTTGTGTCTCTAATGAGGAATTATTCCATAAGCCTTACCTCAGTAGCAGGCAAAGTGATATTGAACATACTGGAGAACAACCAACTATAGTATATGTACCAACAGGGATTTGTGTGAAACTAGTCATGTCAATCCAGCTTGATGCAGCCTTTTGTTCAGAGTACATCAGAACCTGACAAAGGAAACCTGATTAGTGTTGTATACATTTATTTCAGTAAAGTCTATGACTCAGGCCCTTACAGGTGACTGATAGGTAAGCTGAAGGAACATAGAGTAGGATGAAAGTTGGGTAAATGGGTAGAGGGGAGGCAAGATGGCAGGAAGGAATGAAAAGTACTTAGTGGTGCTTCTACAGGTGTTGGTCCTGCAGAAAGTGCCCTTTGAAGTGCCCTTTGGCATCTTTGTACAAGACATGGATTGCTGACAAGATCAGCCTATTTGGGTATGACACCAAGATGGAAAGGTCAGTGAAGGATGGGGGCAAGCAGTCAAAAGGACCCAAGGATACTGAGAGTGCCAGTTGAGAATAGCATGTGAGGGTTAATGCACTGAAGTGTAAGATTAACAAATCCATCTGTCCATCCATCCATTCGTCCATCCACCCATAAATAAACCTGGGCTGTAATGATTAAAAAATGGAGTAGCAGGAGGGAGGTTAGACCCTACAAAGCTCATATTGTGAGGGAATAAGTCCATGGTGTGAGAGTAGCAAATGAAATGAGCCCCCTGGCAATCTGTATCCAAGGACAGTATGATCCCGGGCTGTATCCTAAGGAGAATGGAACCCAGATCTGAGATTTTATATTACTTCTCTATAGATCCCTAGTCAGGCCCTAGCTGGCGTAATCTGCTCAGTTTTGCCAGTCATACAGGAGTAAAGTTATCAAGCTAGTTAAGAGGATATAAATAAATGCTACCAGGCTGAAAAAGGGAATGGAAGATAGGGTTTATGAAGAGAGGTTACGGGAGCTAAAACTATGCTCACCTGAGGAGAGGCATAAAAAAAAGCTAGAAAAAAAATATGAGTGCGCAAGGCATTTAGGGGACAGTGCGATATATACATCTCAAGAAGTAGAACAAGGGAGGAGGTGCTGGGCATACTTACCAGATAAAAAAATGATTTGTTGATGTTCGGACACTTATCTTATCACCATATGATATGGTGCATAAACTGCTGAACAGTACTTTCCCCCATTAGGGACTTTTTTCTTCTCCTTTATTTAGAAAAATATTTTACAAATGTTCGGCTTCCATGTGATGACATTACTAAGGTTAAAAATTCCCTGGTTCTTCCTCAGCGATGTCAGCATATGAAAAGCATGAACTGCATCCATAGATCTTAACGGGTATACCACTGCACATGTGCAAACATGTCTCATTAAAGTTTACGGATGCACCACACTTTACCGTAAGGTAACATAATAACAGGAAACACTTATTTTTTGAGTTGTGGTTTAATAAAAAGTTTACAAAGATTTTTATTAAAATGTCCCAAAAAATAAGGAAGGACAAGCAGGAAAATACATTGTGTCACTTGACTCATCAGATGCTGCAATGTATATAGAAACATCTGCAAAACCTTACACATACAAAGTTTGACATAGACATTATAATGTACTTTTTTTGTGGAAAGAGTAGTGGATAAAAAGAAGACACTGTAAGACGATAGAGTCCTTCAAGAAGTGCAGGGTTCAGTGGTAGGCTAAGAGAACAGGCATAGCAGAGGCAGACAAATGTTATTTGATACACAAATAGGACAAAGTTAGCAGGCCTTTTCCTGTTGTCACAACTATGAAACACAGTAGGATATGAATGGCAAAAAATGGTGGCTTGGAATTCTGGAGAGAAACAGACACAGGAAAAGCAGATGCTACTTATAGCATTTTACTGAATTTTGCTTGATGTGACCCATTGCAGTGGAAGTACGAGTAACTGTGTAGATAGTTCTGTCCAGGTAAGTGCAGAGAACTAGTATCTTCTGCCATGATGTTTGGGGAGCCCTGACTTTCCCCTCTTCAGGCCACTGTGAAATAGAGCTTCAAACTGACAGAAAGGTACTCATTCACTGTATTTATCAGTGCCTGTTTATCTGTTGTGAAGTAAGGCAACAAAGAAAGTTAAAAAATACCATATAGTGCTGTCATATTGCTAGACACAAAGCCTCTCTTCAGGTTTCATTTCCTGTCAAGGAACACTGTGTACTGGCATTATTTGGTAAGCTATTCACGTTGTCACAGACTTCACCAGCTCTTCAGGCATGATATTGTTCCATTCGTGACGTAAGTGAACCGATCAGTGCTTTTAATACCTGCATGACAGATTGGAACAGCATTCCAAAAAGGTACTATAAAATAATTACAGAGACACTGCGTTTGTGAATGCATTAGTAATTAGCATTTTTAGAATGTGCCTTTGCCAGGAGTTACATGCCTACACGAATAAGGCAGCAAACTGTACACCTCCATCACTTTGTTCATTCTGTAGTATAAATCAGTACGCTGGTACAGTTTACTGTCTCAATAGATTGTTTGTTTGTCTAGATGTTAGAATAACCAGAATAGTAGCTGAAGTATACAAAATTGTGCTTGCTCTCCTTTTGGTAATTAATGCAGGATAATTATTAATAATAAATATTGATAATTAACTTAGGGCTTTTTATTTGTTAACTGGATAAGAGTTATGGAAAACAAGTGCCTCTTTTCTGGGGTGACATCTGAGCAATGTTTGGTTAGCTGACTTGCACAGAGACAAATAGTAAGCAAATAGAGACTGAAGGGAATCAACCCCAGGGCTGCAGGTTGAAGAATGTTGAATACTTTTAGCTTAAATTAAGTGTATTGCTGTATGTCATATTTTCTTACTGTTTTCCTGTACTTCTACATTATCAAGAAATACTGAAAAGAAACTAAACATGTGGCATGGCAAAAGTTACCAGCATTTTAGGGTTTTACTTTCCTTTAGCTATATAAAATTATTTGACATTCATTGCATATATTTAAGCACTGAAGCATCAGTCACAAGCATAGCATAGGCTCCTTTTGTATGACAATAAGCATTCTCCTTAGATTTTAATAAAGTGACAAAATGTTTTTTCCTGATTTCTCTTATGAAGTGTGTTGTACCAGGTATGTAATTATAATACAAAACATGTATCGTCTTGTCTTTTAAGAGCTGTCAAATAGAACTTGAAGAAAAGATCTAAGTAAAGGCGATGCTTAACTACTTGACAGTGTTAACTGCAAGTTGTGTGCACACCTCACTGCACACACACACACACACACACACACACACACACACACACACACACACACACACACACACACACACACACACACACACACACAATGCACTGACACATCTGTTTCATTGTCACAGCTAGAATATATGTAAAATACTTTGGGTTGCCAGCTAGTATTTCATTTTTTAAAGTATATTTGTTGTAAATACAGTAAACTCTCAGTTAACTGGCACCTATGGGAATTGGTAGATGCCGGATAACTGTAGTTTCTGGTTGCTTGATAGTTACTATTAAAAATAGGCCAGACTAATACTGTACCCTATACTATTTGTTTGGTTTGACTTGTTCTCAGGTTGGGGAGGCAGGGAATGTATTCCTATCTGTGAAAAACCAAAAGGCTGCCAGCCCAGCTAGACAGAATTTTGTAGATAATTCTATGTCAGTGTAAATATTAATATAATTCACAGGCTGTTTTACAAATATAAGAAAACTAAATGTAAGAAAAACTCTGTTATATGTTCTGAACTTCAAAAATGTAACCACAGTGTACCCTGCTGGAAGAAAGCTGATAAAGTAAAACATTTTATGACTGTTTGATCTTGAAGCTCAGAGACAGGATGTCTGGATGAAGGAATCCCTTCTATTGTTTTGAGACCCGAGTTAATTGCAAGGTTTTACATGTATAATGTCTTTTATTACTGTGACTTCCTGGCCAGGTGAAAGCTTACTAAGAAAACTAAGAAATGTAAATTTACAGTTTCTGGTAGCTTGGGAACCAGAGAAGTGTCAAGAATGATGTAATCTAAAATGAGTCAGCAGTGATGTATTATCAATTTAAGAGATCTCAGAGAGAAAGAGAAAGCATTTTTGCATTTGTCTTCAGAACTGACATCACCAGCACTCTGCCTTTGCTCTGTATGTAATTAAGTTAATTAGAACATTGTTTCTCTTAGAAATAGAAAATAGTAAGATTAGACTAGCTGTTTTCTATATTTATGTCAGACTATCCTACAGTATTGTTTTAACGTTCCTGTATTCGAACTGTTGACTAGCACTGTGTTGAATTGAGGAGATTTGTCTTGTGTTTTTATTATTTATTATTAAATATTTTTAAACCTTTCAACTGTCGCTGTTTTGTGTAAAAGTAATTTAAGCTCTTAGAGTACATTGCATGTATTTGGTGATACTGTCCAAGCCACTCCAATAGCTTTAGCCCTGGGTCACACTTACTATTTGGATAACAATAATATTACACAGTGAAACTGTTCACCCTTTGGGAAGGGCCTTATTAGTAGCTGTTAAGAGTAGTTGGTGGCAGTGGATTACTACCTTATAGCCTGGCAGGAGGGGGCATAGCTGGAGAGCCTGTGCCAGCCTTCCCCAGGAGTGTGTGTGTGTTTGTATATAAACTAAATCTGAAAGTGTGTGTGTGTCAGCTATTTGGGCAGGGACACAAAGCACTGGTTGGACAGAGTGGGTACTGGAGGTTTTGGCTTGACTACTCCGCTGAGATCTGAATCCTATAGATGTGCCAGTGGGGAGTCTTATTGGGGATCTGGAGAGAAAGGGAGAAACCAGCCCCAGACTGACTGTGATCTCTGTGTGCTGTTAAGGGAAATTGTATTTTACTGTGTGTGTACTTGTTATCCTTCCCAATGTGGTCAGCCCTCACTGGTGCTAGTGGTGAGGATTGAGGCTCCTTGATTACTGGGCCAGTGCATGGGCATCACATATTAATTACACTATCTCCCTTTTTAAAACTCTAAAAACATAAGGTATGTTTCTGTGGGGGGAAAACAGAAAATGCAACACATGAAAATTCTACTGTATTTCTTCAATTTTCAATTTTTTGCTAGGCTTGAGAGTGCCGGTTGCTTGAGTTCCAGTTAACTGACAGTTTACTGTAGTGTCACATTTGTGTACTTTTTAATGCTTGGATTCTTGAAAAAATGTGCCTACAGAAAACCAAGTTTAACACAATAAAAATATAAATTGTATTAAAATTTAAATATAAACGGTTGTGATGCTATTTAACATTTTTAATAACTTCAATGCAGTAGTTTCTCCTTATGGTGATGTTATCATCACTACAAGTATAATGTTGTGACAGCTGAAAGATCATAAAGAGGAAGGTTAGGCTCCCTATTGAAATTTTGAGACTCACATTGCCAAGTACTGAGACATAAAAAAAAACACTATCTTAAAAGGACTAGTACAACTTCAACAAACCCAATCTGTCAAAACAGCACTTGATCAAAAACAGAAACAGTCAGAAGCAAAGTCCTGGCAGCTTGCAGAGCATGATCTCACAGCCAGGAACTTGAGTGTCTATTAAGGAATTTAAGTTTAGTTAGCAGGACAAGAGTTTAGGGACAGGGAATAATTATGGAATTTAGCTTTAGGGACTGAGAGAGAGTTTTAGGGTTAAGGAGCAGGGATTCAGGTTAGGGTGAGGGACTGAGTGGGAGTTATGGGGTTAGAGTTGGAGTTTTGGGTGGGATATGTACTTTACTAGGGTTGGAGTGTGAGAGGGCTGTGTAACTCACTAGGACTGGGGTACTGGGAGATATAGCACTTACTGCTTAAAACACGTGATAATGAGCAAGTGAATTGCAAGATAACAGCACATAGGAAGTTGTGGTAAACCCAACGCTTTGTCCCCTGAGTGTTTCCAGCATAATATGCATTTTTTTTAAACTGGCACCCAACAACACTGAGTCCTAATTAGTCTGACTGTTAATGATAAGAAGTTTGTTAAATATTTCAAGCTGGTCAATTTTGGCTGACATTATGTATTGTACTGCCATCTTGTATTTATGCTATCTTAGTCATAAACAAAGACAGTGTCACTTGCAATTTTAAATATTACACTTTTATAAAATAAAATTTGACCAAAACTGCTATAGCCAGAAGTAACATATTTTTGTGGGGGTAATCCACCCCCTGAAAGAGAAACATAGTGCACCCCCATGTCAAACATAATCAACTCCAGTGTTGCCACATCACAAGGAAATGAGTGATTGTATATTGATGACTTCAGGTGTATATGATGAAACTAATTTAAACATTTTAAGACAGGCAGAGGTTTTGTGTATCAGATCTGACACTTAAGCCTGTTTTTTTTTCATTGTCCTTGTGTAAACAGAAAAATATTGTTTGTTGCACACATATTTAAAAAAAACTTTACCTATATCATTCTTCTTTCTTAATATTCTTTTTTTTGCAAACTATAAATTCTCATTAAAATAAGTGAAATAGATCAAAATGATTTACATGATGGGTATCACTGGTTGTAAACACTGTATTAGATAGTAAATAATGTTGATAATGCAGGTTTCCTGTAGCTGTATGCAACATATATGGCACACTGCCTGCTGTTAATGTGACATTAGCAGGGTTACCCACTTGCGATTACAACATATGCATTAATGAAAATGTTATGGACATGTTTGCATAGCACCAATGGAAGGCTTTAAAGACATCCTTGTAAGTGATCTTCTGATATTATGCCTTTGTAACATTTTGAAGCTTACAGAATTCCTCATACAGACATTTCTGGCTTTGCTGAGATAAAAGAAAGGGAATCCCAGGGCCATTATTACATTTTACTGGTTGTTTGGATATGTATGGACTATTGCAAAACTAAGTAGCTTCAAAAATTAGGGCAGCGCAGTGGTGCAGTGGTTAGCATTATCATCTCACAGCAAGAGATTCTCCAGCTGAATTATTGTCTGGGGTGCCTTCTGTACAGAGTCTGCATGTCCTCCATACATTCAGGTGCATTCCCCTCTGGGTGCTCTGGTTTCCTCCCACATTCCAAAGACATGCATCTGGAGTGTTTCTTCCTGGGCCTCTGTTGAAAATGGGGTCTGGCCCAGTAAACAAATATTACATAAATAGATAAAATAAGCAGTTTGAGAGATAGTATTCCTTGGGTTGGGCACATGATCAGTATGTCTACAGTAAAGCATACCACAGATGGGTGTGTGTAGGGCAGGACAGGCATATTTTATTTTATTTACACTTTGTTGACTGAGTTAGTCCTCTATGCCAATAGCCTCTTTTCAGGGGAGAACTGAGGTGGCATTCATACTGAAAGAATAGGGGAAATTTGGCCAGGGCATTGGGGAAACTTCTCCTACTATTTCTGATAAGTGCCAAGGGACTGTTTACATCAACCTGAGCTACCACCAACTCAGGCAGATGGGTCCTCAGTTTTACAGCTCATCTGAAGGACGGCACATTCTAGAGTGTAGCCCACCAACTCAGGCAGATGAGTCCTTAGTTGTACATCTCATCTGAAGGATGGCACATTCTAGAGTGCAGCACCTTCCCCTTATGCTACCCTGCAGTGTCAGTACTGGAAAATTAATCCAATTATCTGGTGTGGGAATAGAACCCATTGCCCTCTGCACCAAAGGTGGGTGAGCTATCTGTTCAGCTACTGCCAAGATAGATATATTTTAATAACTGCATTTTGTGCTTAGGACTAAATCTGATACTGCAGTTGCCATACTGCACTTCTGCCATAGCTGATCGATAGTGTGGCTGGTTAATTCATTGAAGAAAAATGGCAAAGGCAGTGGTGCTGTAGTTGGCATTGCTGTCAGATAGTTTGCATGTCCTCTATGTGTCTTCATGAATTTATGTCAGATACACCACTTTTCTCCCACATTTTAAAGACATGTATTCCAGTTAATTGTTGATCCACCAAATTCTCAGTATATATGCATGTATATATGCAAGTCTGTGTGGGTGTGTGTGTGCGTGTGTGTGTGTGTGTGTGTGTGTGTGTGTGTGTGTGTGTGTGTGTGTGTGTGTGTGTGTGTGTGTGTGTGTGTGTGTGTGTGTGTGTGTGTGTGTGTGTGTGTGTGTGTGTGTGTGTGTGTGTGTGTGTGTGTGTGTGTGTGTTGTAAGTGTGTGTGTGTGTGTGTGTGTGTGTGTGTGTGTGTGTGTGTGTGTGTGTGTGTGTGTGTGTGTGTGTGTGTGTGAGCATATGCACATGTATGTGTTTTTCCTGTGATGGACTGACATCCCAGGATAGGTACTCTGCCCTGTGTTTACTGAGATAGATTCCAGCTACTTGGTGACCCTGAATAGATCCACTCCCTCCAAGGATCTCAACCTAGCCTGTGACATTAACAGAACATGCTGGAGAGGCAGCTATATCTCCCAGAGATTGCCACTCCTCTGATATAAACTCCCAATTCATGTGAAGCTGAGCTTCTCAATGAGCCTATTCAAGCACAACCTAGACAATTGGATGGGAAAGCATAAATTCACCCCAAGAGTGAAACCTATGACCTCATGGACAGGAGCAGTCAGTGCTGATCATAGACTCTCTTTGCAAATAACAACCATCTAACCAAGGTCAATTAGGGAACATGAATATAACATAGCTAAGCTTGTAATGACCCTAGGGCCATTAGCCTAGTAACCTCCTATGAACCTATGATTCTATAATAGGATAAAGCAGGTATCAGAAGGTTATATCAGATGGTCTGAGTCTTTGAAGAAAGAAGGAGGAGTGGATTCTAGTTTTAAAGTAACACTTTTTAATTAGTTTAATTTTTTTTTAACTCACTATTACTGTATTGTCATTTACGCAGCATTTATTTCGTGCTAACCAAAAAACATAGGGACACACACTGCCATTGATAATGTTGGCCCCAAACCTACGTCTTCCCCAGATATATTTCCTCCTACCCATTCCCTGCAAATCACAACTACCTTAGTTACCCTACAGTTCATGTAAATGACCTCAGCATCCTGACTTTTCCATCCGTTGCACGTATTCCTTTCCTCTGTCTGTTTTTACTTCTAAAGCCTATTTCGCACCACTTACCTGTTTTACTTCCTTTCTTTCCTTCTTGTATATCATCTTACACTTTCATTTTTCCTCCTATTTCTCTGTTTGTATTTACTTTACTTCTATTGCACTGTTCCCCTCTTTCTTAATTTCTCCTCATACCATAAATGTGACAGTGATATCGATTTATGGTATCACTCATGCCCATTCAGTATACTGTAATGACTGTGTTTTATCTTATTTATTATATGTGACTTTTAATGCCATTATCTTGTGTGTGTGTGTGTGTGTGTGTGTGTGTGTGTGTGTGTGTGTGTGTGTGTGTGTGTGTGTGTGTGTGTGTGCGCGTGTGTGTATATCTACATATATATATCTACATATATATATATATATATATATATATATATATATATATATATATATATAAAATGTGTCTGCTTGAATTTTTGTCTAATTTATTCCGTGCAGTCATTGTATGTATATTGAGTAATGTTTCATTATTTCTTAATTTATTATTCTATTCTTACTTTGTTATCCTTCCAAGTCCTCTGTGAAAATAGTGGGGCTAACCTGGTAAACAAAATTTATTTTTATTGATTTCTTAATCAGTTAGCCCCAAAAGACAAGTGTCCCTTTTCAGGGGATAACACAAAAAACACTCACTGGTTAAGTGGCTTGCTCAGAGGCACACGTAAGTGAAATAGGCAGCGTGAATCAAACTCTGGACTACAAGACTAAATAAATAAATTCATTAGAATTATTTCACTTGTTATATAGCAAATGTTCCTTACTGATCTGCCAGCCTTTCATGAAGTCAGTATGTCACTGTATATGTATAAAAAAGAAACTTCTTAGCTTTTATCCCTCTCATATGATATTTGTTGTTCACTAGAGCTTAACACACAGGCCTGGTGAGGGATAGCTATGTGTTTTTCAGCCCAGTAGCCTTCATATCTGTATGTATTTTAAAACTGGTTAGTTTGTTTGAAGTTGGCAGTGAACTTTACCGACACATTCTTACTAAAGGAGATCATGATCTGATGCAGACCTCTCAACTTCTTAACACAAGAAGTCTGGACAAAGCCTAAAATAATGGGGGACAAAGGCCCAAAAATAGGGACAGATTTTAAATACTGCTCTTATAAACTTAGAAAGCTGCTAGAATAACAGGATTTGTGTTAGCATGCATTTTCTGAAGGATGTGAAGTCTGAAACTCACATATATGTAATTATTTGGTCATTTTTAGTGACTTCAGTACTCTGTGATTTGCCAGAAAAACACAGATTTTATGAGGAATGGACCAAATATTTGAGGCAAGAAATCTGGACATTCTGTGAAAATCTGTACAGTTGAAAGGCATTATTGATGCTTTACCATTTATTTGCTGTCACCATATTGTCACGTTACCATTTAACAGCTGATGCAGTACAATGCAAGTTCATGCTTATTGAATTATTTATTGCATCTTGAAGACCAGGTTAGTTCAGCTTGGAAGAGTCTCTTTTTGTGAGGGGACCCAGGGAATAAATCCATCTTGAAGTAGGCAGTGCACTTTGTGGGTTAGCAGATTATAAATCTTTAAAAATAAAAGAAGTGTACATTTAAATACTTGTTGACATCCCTTTACAAAATGTTGCATTACACCAATGCATCACATTACAAAGTCATTGCATGTGTGCTTATATGGTAGGACTCAGTGTGCAATACACAGGCACATTCCGTTTCCTATAGTTTGCAATTTATCTTTAAGATGTTGCTTAGTTTTCCAGTCACATAGTGTGTTTGTTATGTGAGCCTTGTTGAGTACTGGAAAATAAACTTTAGTTGCAGTGGCTTCCCAGATGGTAAATGACTGTTACACTGAGTTATTGTCCCATTTGATATGCATATCAATAGTGTGACTAGTAGCACACTTGCCTTTGGTGCAGA